>NC_086044.1:3969026-4273567 GCF_947568885.1 Cydia strobilella | reverse complement strand
GGGAATGAACCTAAGCAACTCTTTCTCAGAGGACTACAATGATTGTGTAGTGAGGTTATTATTACGAGCCTATCGTGTCCCACTGCTGGGCAAATGCCGCCCCCTCTTCTTCCACTCCTCCCGGTTTTGAGCTACATCTGGCCAGTCGCTCAAAAAGGAGTCCAAGTTATCCCGCCATCGCCGACGAGGTCTGCCGGATCCCCGGTTTGACTCATGGGGCACCCACTCTGTGGTTATTTTGGCCCACATGTCATTCGGCATGCGGCAGACATGACCAGCCCAGTCCCACTTTAACTTGGCCGCTTTCCGAGCTACATCTATTATTTGGGTTTTAGAGCGCAGCGCAGTGAGGTAAGTATATAAAATAAGAAAAAAAAAAGTGTTTGGCATCCGTTTTCTCGATATGATTACTTTAAAAGTCAAAGGTGTGTTGCTACGAGTATGACAAGAGCCATCAGAAAGGACAACACATCTTCACATTACCGCGCTTTTCAAATGTCCAAAAATCTAAAACCGTTTTCTAAATCTGTTTGTCACGTAAGAAGCGACTGTTCTTGAAGATGCATTTGAATCAATCCACCATTAGCCTATAAAGCAGTTCTCATGACCGAGCCGCCCACGCCGCTTCCTTGCCTTGGGGTCAATCATGCGCGGGCGATGAATTTTAGACCGATTTCTGGTAAAGTGGCTTTTGGACTTGAGTCGTTTAAAAACTGGGCTCATTTTATACTTTTTGTAAGTGGTTTTCGGACGATTTTGTATGTCTTCCATCTTACTTGACCTATATAGAAAAATCAACATGTTATGGATTTATTTCAGGTAAGATTTGAAGTTATTTTTATTTCCTTCCTCTTATTAAGAAACGGTTGCATTGCTCCATCACATTTCATTTAAGTTCCTCCAGGACGTACATTTTAAAAATTCTCGCTTTAATTAAGAATGATTAAGATTGGAAACATTTGGGATTATACGATTGGGATGGTACGATTTCATATAGGAATAACCCAAAAAATTTAACCGGATTTTCTTAAGGCTCTTAGGTCCACAATTTTTAAGGCTGCTTTAACACTCTCGCAACAGTTTCTGTCGTTGGATATATTAAAAAAATTAAAGAAAAGAAAAACTATAGTGCCTTATGCAAACATTAGCCCAGATAACAATAGTTGATAGAAAGCTCTTATCAAAACATAAAATGTATGGAAATAGTCAGATGACTTTTTTGGATTTGTAACTTTGACACTTTTTTTTTCTATTCGTTTGTCGTTGTTAGGTATACGTCATCTTGGCTAGACCCCCTCTGGTTATAGTACAAACGTACAAACACGCATTTCTAAAGACAGTCCATAGTACACTTAGCTATTATCTAGATTTCTAGATTCTAATAGGAACTACGTCCTCCTGATCCGATCAGATTAACCGGCAGGCAGACCAATAAACTAGACAAGAAAACTAGAGTAGTTCCCACGGCCGCCCACAGCATTAGTCACGCAGTTTGTCATCTGCTACTTTAATTGACCCGAGTGAGATCTACTAGCAAATTGAATCGTGGTTCTCCAGTCTGCGAGTGTGTGAATACGACCGGCCTTGGCAAAGGATTTTTCGTTATGAATGGGCTTGTTATGGCGAATTATTGGTGTCACGGTTGCTATGCAAATAAATTTAGATGTGCGAATTTTTGATACGCGAGAATGGCAAATATTGTGACATCCGCCTATCATGTTCTTTGTATGACTACTTCAAATTTCTATACATTTTATTTATGTGACCACACAAGCTGGTTATCTATGGTAGAGTTATATCTTATACGAGCAATTCTTGTATATATATATATTTCGGGGATTTCGGAAACGGCTCTAACGATTTCGATGAAATTTGCTATATGGGGGTTTTCGGGGGCGAAACATATAGGTAGATATATATAATATATAATACCGCGTGTTTCCTGTAACAGGAGCAATAAATTAAACTGGAGGCTGTACGCCTCAAACTGATCAACATTTGTTCAGCAACTTATGAAATTTTTAGATTATATCTTTTTCATACTAATTAAATATTATTTTCAATGTACGCTGCCATCTGTGTGTTTGGCGTTGCTTGTCACCCTTTAAACATAACAAACTTTGCAATACATTGCGTCTTAGAATAAACTTTAAAGTGTAATGAAAATCAAAACACAAGTTATTTTTTAAAGTTGCTGAACAAATGTTGGTCAGTTTGAGGAGTACAGCCTCCAGTTTAATTTAATGCTCCTGTTACAGAAAACACCCGGTATAAATAGCTAGGTCTTATCTCTGGGAAAATGCATATTTTTGAGTTTTTTTATGTTTTCCGACCTAAGCTCGGTCCCCCAGATATTGATTGATTTGATTGTAATGTGAAGAGCTCAAGTTAAATTTGAAATAAATAGTATATTACAGTATACTAGATTATAGTACGAGTAAACGACTATATTATTACATTGTATATTCGAATTTGTAAAAAGGTCTTTATGAGACTTAGCTTTCTCATTGTTTAATATTTTGAGTCAGAACTCTCTGAACAAAAATATATTCATAGTTAAAAAGTAATGGACCTTCAATGCAAAAATTAAATGAATAATATGTATGAAACTCCATAGGTATAAAAAGATTAATTCATGGTGCTGATTGCCGTGCGATCGAGGAGCGGGTTAAGAGGTGTTAATTGTGCAGATTGAATGTTTTCAGGGCGGAATCTCAATTGAACGCAATTGTTTCTTTGCCGTTTTCGCTGTGTGCTGGGGTTTGAGGAGCGAGTTTTTTAAATAGCTCGCTTTTGCCTGCGACTTGGTCTGCGTGGAGTTAAGAACTACTTACTATATGCCCTTTCCCGGGACTCAAACTATCTTTATGCCAATTTTCAACTAAATCGGTTCAGCGGTTTAAGTGTGAAGAGGTAAAACAGACAGACAGACAGACAGACTTTCGCATTTATAATATTAGTATGGATAGTATGGGTGTTCATGACAGACGGAGATCGCAACGCTTGCTGCATTGTTAACATTTGAATTGACAAGATCAAGTCTGTAGTATTCAGAACCGGAATTTGCCGAAACCTATCGCAGCCTCGTAATATTTTTTATCCGATGTTTCATTTGACCGAACGCGTTGTTTTGCGATAAAATACTATTTTGTTGTTCGATACGCAATGAACGCTGCGTGCGACAGGGTCGCCATGTGATTATGATAGCCGGAGGATAGCGAATAATCATTCCCGAATAAATGTAATAATAATTTCTACTGAATTGTATAGTTCTTGCACACACATACACATACATACGGAGAGATGTGTTGAGCCCATAAAAATATTATAAATTGAATTTTTTAATAGTCGCAATATGTAGGTTTTTTTTTTAGTATTTTCTATATACTATTTGACATGTTTTCCAACTATTGCGAAATACTGCTTTCTCGCTCAAAGAATTAGTCTTGCAATTGCAATACAGCGAGGAAATGCTGCCAGCATCTACGGCACCATGCCGCAGGGGGATATGTTTTAGTATTTTATTTTAAGATTAGCATTATTTATTTTTAGATTTAGGTTTTAATTTAAGTTTTATAGTTTAGTTATATATGTAATTGAATATTTAATAATAAATAAAATATTAAAGGGTTAAAAAAATACTATTGCGATGACAAAATATAGGACACACTTAGCCCCACAAGATGGCAAACGTAATTAATATATGTCCTACTCTGAGCCCAGTTTTTATGACGATAAATAACAGATTGTTAAGAGCGAATAATAAAATCACATATGATACTAATGCCCGTGCGACTGGACCAATTGGGGTCAGTCGTAAACAAGATAGAATTACATTTTGCGCTTCGCACTTCAGACCTTCAGCATATCAATATATTCATACACGTAAAAAAAACTGTATAGGTAGTTTGAAAATAAAAAAGGTTCCCGGTGCAGGTAGAAGTAAAGTCTTAACGAATGAATGAATGTTTGAACTTAACCATGCTGTTCATTACACCATTGCCAATTTGCCACATAGGTAACTAAGAACATTGACCCTTCAGGTGGCATACATCGTTTTAGAGATATTAAACAAACAAACATTCCAGCGGAAGTTTGCCACGCGTAGGGTTAAAAGAGATAAGCGTTTTATTTTGGCTGGATTAAATGTAATGTGATCATAACACGTCATAAGTTTATTGAAATGCACCAAGAAGCTAAAAAAATTAGCCATTAATCACGTGACTAATTATATTATTATAAGACAGCGTCCATCAAGTATCGAGTATCGAGTCGATACTATCGACCGGTAATACCATAGATGTATAGTAGTTATAGACATGAAACCGAGCGACCAGGGGTAAGAGAAAGACATATTCATGTATTGACAGGTTAATGTATGGCAGCATAATCCTTTTTCTCTTTCACTCTTATAAATTTCGGTATTTCGCCATCGCCTCCTACCTATGCTGCCATAAACCGCCCATGAAAAAAAAACCCGGTCGGTGATAAGGACAAATCATGGCACTATTTTCTCTTTCTTCTTATAGGAATCGCAATAAGATAAGACTATCTTTCTCTATCATAGAGTGTCAGGCCCTTAGGTAATACAGTCACGCGCGATATGGCGCGAAAACTACGAGAATAGCACTCCCGAAGTCTATGAGTAGATTTTTAATAAAGAACTACATATATTAAAAACCAAAGACAAATCCTTATCTAAATTAGTAATGACCTTGAAAGCAGATATTTTTGCGATTCAATGTGCTCCCATAATTTTGCTAGTTGTGACTGACATATGCGATATTTACGACCGCCAAAGACCGTAAAAGTACCGTGGCATAGACAATCAATCCAATTGGTGGTCATGATTCATTAGAGCGGCCGCTCTGAAGTGCCGGCGGCGGAAGATTCTAATGAGGTTAAGATTTAATGTCAAATCGTGGATGACTCGGGTTGAGCAATAATCAGCGGGTATACACTGGCCCAGGTCATTATGTTCGGAAAAAGAAGTGAGAAGCTACAGTTCTAAACAATAATATGTAGTCTTCAGACAGCAAAAGAAGGTACCTTATATAACTGTAACTGTACGTTATGGTGGTCATACTCGTATGGTGGTTTATCTACGTCATAGTGTGATAATGACAAAATAAGTCACTATCAAGCGGTGTTAAATATTGACAGTTGCCTTGTAAATCTGGATAATCCATCATACGATTAAGTTATTTAGAATGGTATTTATCTACTAGTCAGGTCGAAAAGAAAAGGCGCAAATTCTACAGTTGTAGTATCTATTTAAAAATATCAGAAAATCACTATCTTCAGACGTGGCAAGACAACTTTACTTCATGGGCGGTCTCAGGTCTCAGCGCTTCTCATCTTGTCAATATGGTGACATATTAGCGGTTAAGATTCAGGATTTGTGACGGCCAGCGTAACATAAAGGCGTCGAAAAATCGATAAAACAGGGTACAGAACAGGGTAAATCTGTTAACGTGCGAAAGTCATTGTAAATTCCGTGCCCGGAAAGATTCTGGGTCATTATCCTAATGGGGCACACGCGGCAATCCCTTCAGATGAGACTTCAACGGATTAATTATTTATATTTGTGGCGGAGCGCATGATTACATGATTACGATTTAAGAGCTTTGTCAACGCGTGGGGCAACGACACATTTATTTTAGAGCAAGCCATTTTTTTTTGTTCTCCATTTTCATGATGTTTAAATCTCTACATTTGCAGTTGTAGGTATTTAGATTTTAAAATCTTTTTGATATTCTTTTCAATACTATGGCACGCGCTTATTGTACATATTGCTTATTGTACGCGCGAAAGGCACTACTAAAGGTGTCAAATGGGATTTCGCCTTCACTTGTTAATATCCAAGGTTGAGATCATAACATTAAAATCATCTTCTTAAAAATTCGATAAAAAATTCTTGCCAATAGCAGTCGAAAAGAAAGTTGCTTAAAAATGCCAATTTGTTGTAGCTGATGATGATGATACTCGTACGTAATTAAAAACATCTTTCTTATTCTGTGAATTAAATGATTATATGGAGAGAAAGAAAAAGAGGAAAATCAAGGTTGAATTTCAAGGTCCCTTTGTAGCTTTTTATTTTACGTATTGGTGCAATATTATTTTTCAAGCTAAATTCTAATTAATCGCTAATAAGTTTTTACCATACGTGTATTTGCTTGAGTGTGGGAACCGGACGTCGGATGTAGTCAAGGACTTGCGATTTAATTGTCGTTTTGTCGCAGCACATGTGCGATCAAAATAAACTGTTAAGTAACGTGGCTGCTGGGGCTCTGTTCGATTTGTTTTAATCATAGCTTGTGACATTCAAATCTTAAAGTTGGCGACCGGCTGACTGTCGAATTTTAACATAGCCCAAAAATACGTCGACAAAAAAATTAGGATATTTTCCTACACATCTTTTACAAAATGTCATTAAAAATTAAAACTTCAATCATTTAACTGAAATTTCGTGTATCTTTCAAAATATTCTTCTTTAGCTTTGATACAACATAATATTGTCTTCGGTTACCGCGATAGTTACTCATGAAATAAAAGAATGAAAACGGATTATATCGCGTATATTGAATTTATAATACATCCCGACGTTTCGAACCGTAAATTAATTAATTAACCGTAATTTAGCGTTCGTCGTAAATTAAATATACGCGATATAATCCGTTTTAATAGTTTTATTTGATACAACATGTTAAAATTATCAACAATTTTTTTAAGTGCATATTGTTGATAATTTACAATATGCACTTTTAAAAAAATCTACAGGTGTTTTTAGGCCACCCCTACCCAGTGTTCGATTTGCAATGAAAGCTTGAAATAGTGTGCTCACTGTCGGCATTTTTTTTTAGTTTAATGTTTTTCATTCTTATAGTTACTTTAACTGGAATCTTAAATTTTGTAAGTCGTAAAAAGATAAAACTTTTAATTATTCCACTTAAAAAAGAATATTTAATGACAGATATTTAAACCGAAGAAAAGAGGCATAGTAATGAAAAATTACCTATACTTTCTGAATATTTATGTCATCTGTGATGTGATTTTAACGTGAAACATCTTTAAATTCTGTGATTTTGATTTTATTGTTTAGAGAAAGACATTCATTGTTTCAAAATATGCAAAATTCACAATAGATTATTAAAACCAGTGGGCCACAGGGTCGACAGAGAGCTTCGAAATGGATCCGCAAAGAGCCAAAGGCCTAAGGCGTGGCGCTTTTTCGTGCGAGGCCGAAGTTTGAGCTAGCTGATTGCTAAACATTGTGAATTGAAATATTTATGGTATGTTTTCATTACAAAATCGCTTTAAGCAGAATTTATGTAGAAATAATGATTACCTACTTGAACACATTTTTTTTTTAATACTACGTCGGTGGCAAACAAGCATACGGCCCGCCTGATGTTAAGCAGTCTCCGTAGCCTATGTACGCCTGTACCTCCAGAGGAGTTACATGCGCGTTGCCGACCCTAACACTCCTCTCCCTCGAGCTCTGGCAACCTTACTCACCGGCAGGAACACAACACTATTAGTAGGGTCTAGTGTTATTTGGTTGCGGTTTTCTGTAAGGTGGAGGTACTTCCCCAGTTGGGCTCTGCTCTAGATCTGGAACGACATCCGCTGTCCTGTGCCCTACCACACAAAGCGAGATGTCATTCGCAGTGCCCATACCTCTCTTTTGGACATAGTTTAAGGACATACCCGGGTCCGGACGTAGTTTATGGACATACCCGGGTCCAAAAATAACATAATACAATAACTATGCAACATAATACGACGCATGTCACAGTACAATATAATCAGTAGCGCAAATCATACACGTCGCAAATGTCGCAGCACAAAGATTGGCAGTAGCGTAAATCGGTTATCTGTAATCGCACTACGCGCCGGTAATTCGGTTACCACGACGTGTAGTCGACAGTCGACTGCCAAATTAGGTTTCCATCCAGAATGACGGATCGGCCGGTAGGGATTACATGGCGAAATCAGGAACTATGGAGCTTGGAATGCTTTTTACAATGCTGGCGGACATTTTATAAGCGGTTTGTAATAATTATTCACAACGACGGGACTTAATCGCGTAACATAAGTCCCGTCGTTGTGAATAATAATGAGTAAAAATCGTGAAAGTTTAAATCAGTGGTTTGTAATAACTTTATAAGTGTTTTTTTTTTATTAAAAAAATTAAGATTTGTAAACGCTGGCCACAGACGTAAACGTCTGCAAATCTTAATAATGTTTCCTTATATTTGTAGAGCTCTTTTTCTATTTCCTTTTATAAGAAAGAGAGTTCCGTAAACGTAATGTAAAAATGTTTAGTGCTCCGTAGAAAACTTTGTTCACGGAGCACTTATGGGATGGCTTTAGTCTTGCAAACCGGTTAAATTAATTTTTTAGGTTTCCGTACCCAATGGGTAAAAAAGGGACCCTATTACTAAGACTCCACTGTCCGTCCGTCTGTCTGTCTGTCACCAGGCTGTATGTCATGAACCGTGATAGCTAGACAGTTGAAATTTTCACAGGTGATGTATTTCTGTTGTCGCTATAACAACAAATACTTAAAATTAAATTTGTACTGAACCCTCGGTGGGCGAGTCCGACTCGCACTTGTCCGGTTTTTTATTCTATGCAATATTAGGTGGTATTTTTTTATACCACGTCGGTGGCAATCAAGCATACGGCCCGCCTGATGGTAAGCAGTTACCGTAGCCTATAATATCGGAACCCTAAAAAGCACGCGTGTTTAACATCTAGGGTTATTAGCCTAAAAGCGATTCAATAAGTTCCACGTTACGAGCAAGTGTATTTAAAAATATGTGACGTTTTCAAAAGGAACCACATTGTCGCTTGTCGATAAGGTTGATTTCTAATTGAAGCTATATGGAAATAGCGCCTTACTGACAACCGACAATAAGTACCCTTTTGATTGAAAATGACACATATATTACGTATATGTTAGGCCAAGCATCGCGCTTAGTACATAATTATAGTTAAGGGGCCCACTGACTATCAGTCCGCCGGACGATATCGGCCTGTCAGTTAGAACAAAAATTTGACAGTTCCAAACAACTGACAGGCCGATATCGTCCGGCGGACTGATAGTCAGTGGGCCCCTTTACAGTTTATAATTACAGAAAATAATAATTTGTTTCATAATAAGGTGGTGTTCTAACAATGTTAATTAATCAATCTTAAGTTTTATCCAGTTTCCGGTCGATATTTAAATAGTTAATTGACTTCTTTTGATATAAATTCGGTAACTATTTCCGTTTTCCTGTTTGTAAGTTATCGAATCGGCCTATTCTTATAATGAACCATTTTTTTCATTTCCTTACCAATAATCTAAATAATTTAGAGATTAGAGAGTTCATTAGGTATGCTTTAGTATGATGGAATAATTACGGGGTTGTAAATATTACACTACATTATTTTAGCATTAGAAAGAGGGTTAACAATATTTTTATTGAAAAACACTTGAAAGTAAGTCACAGCAAGTATGTAACAATAGTATAGCATATTAAATCACATTTAGAAAAGGGTCTATCGCGAATTTATTTTGTTACCTTTATTTACCGACGTTTCGACACAGGTTTCACTGGTCGTGGTCGCGGCTAACTGACGTCCCAGCAAAATGTCAAAACAGAGATTTGTGTGACTACCCCACGAAAAGTGCATTTAAAGTTTGAGGTAGACATCACATTTTCAAACCACCCACTACACATAAAAGTTAATTATTGTCAATAGTCCGACACACAACACTCACAACATCCTCATGTGATTTAATATGTGTTCAAACCGCGAAAGTTTTAAATGTTATAATAGTATAGCATATTTGATAAAATTGATAAATTACACATTAATGTATTTTCGTTTCATAAATACTAGTTACTATTAAAAACACACGTCAAGATTGTTTACCTTTTTTTTAATGCTAAATAAAACGAAGTATAGGTAGTTCGCACCAACTATTTTTCTTAGGTCGCAATGAAATCCCTACTTTAGTTCGTTTTTTTCGTTAGAATGAAGGTAAACGATTTTGACATGTTTTTTTATACACACTTTAAATTCTCGCGTTTACCACATATAATTAATGTCATTACCGAGTCTAACGCGGTTAAATTTCATTATTTTACCTTTTTTTTGACGTTTCAACTAGGTTGCACTAGCTGTGGTCACGGTGCGGTGCGGTGTGTTGTGGTAGCGGTGGTGGTGTGCTGCGTTAGACCCGGTAATGACTAATTATGTGTCTTTTTATTAAAAAACACTTGATGAAAAATAAGTCACGGCAAATATGTAACAATTCTAAATCATATACGATCATTTATTAATCTATTGTTTTGTTTGTGTCTAAAGTTATTTTTAATTTATTGTAAAAAAAAATCCATTAATTTAATTTATTGTAAATTTTTAAATTAATTTAATTTAATTTAATTAGTATTTTAAATATTAACAATAGATTTTAAGTCACCATGTACCTAACCCCAATGGATCCTAGTTATCTTAATAAAGAAATTATAAATTAAAAAAATTACCAACATTCTTTTGCTTTTTTAAAAGCGTATTTTAATGAAAAAAACATGCCAAGATTGTTTACTTTTTTTTTCTAATGCTAAAAAAACTATAGACCCTACTATTATTAATAAAATAGTAACCCTGTCTCTGCCTGTCTGTTACCTCGCCACGCTTAAACCGCTGAACCGATTAAGATAAGTTTTTGTATAGGTACCTACCTAGAGATAGATTCCACATACATAATGTTTTATAATAATATGTATACAAGTATTACTTAGAAAATTTTCACGTTAAAAAAAAGAGCTTTAATAAGAATTAATATTTTAGCGAATACAGGAAAAACCTGAAATTTTAAATTGTTTATCACTTGTACATTTAAACACACATTCACATGAAATGAATAATAAATATCTAAGTACCTAAACTGGCACTAAATTATCCCATAGAATAAATTGCACTTTTTCCCTTATCTTAGTTTTCATGTAATACCTTATGCCGGTTTAGGTATAAATAATAAATATGTATAAATAAATAAATAGTAGTAGTAGTAGTAGTAATAGTAAATCACTTCATTGTACAAAAAAAAATGTTAACATGAAATTCATATAAATATATTATAGGACATTCTTACACAGATTGACTAAGTCTCACGGTAAGTCCAAGGAGGCTTGTGTTATGGGTACTCAGACAACGATATATATAATAAATAAACACTTAAACGGAATTTCCTCCCGCGTACGCTTCGGCTGTGGAATGAGCTCCCTGCCGAGGTTTTCCCGAGGGGCTACAGTATGGGATTCTTCAAAAAAGGAGTGTACAGGTTTTTAATATCTCTGGTGTTGCAGGCGTCCATAGGCTACGGTGACTGCTTACCATCAGGCGGGCCGTATGCTTGTTTGCCACCGCCGTGGTATAAAAAAAACAGAAAACACCTATAACCCAGGAACAAATATCTGTGCCCTGATGTGAAAAGTAATTTGATACCTCGAGATTTCAATAAAAGCAACCACAATTACTTATTAATATGTAGAAATCTCATTAAAATCAATGTCAGCGGTCGATGTTCGATCGCAATCCGATTAGTCGGGATCGGATGGCGCAGCCTGGCCCTATTACATCTCCTTCGATATTAATTGTTTTTCGCGTAATCTTCTAAGCGAGATTGTATATAACTTGTATTTAAGGAATTGGCTAAAAGAATAATAGACGTCACCGGTGATCGTAGAACTGGCAGCTTCCTCGCACAAAGAGTAAGCATTGCGATACAGCGAGGAAATGCTGCCAGCATCTACGGCACCATGCCGCAGGGGAATAGTTTTTAGTTATTTATTTTAAGATGTTTTATTTATTTTTAGTTTTAGTTTTTAAGTTTTATAAGTTAGTTATTTAATTTAGAGGTGAAAATGTATATGCATTTGTATTATATATTCAATAATATATTTTGGTACTTAGTTGTTATCAATAATATATGCAGATGTAATAAAACTTAAAAGCAATGTCAATGTCATTGTCACTTGTATTTAGGAAGTTAATATTATTTTCTTTTTAATTGTAGGAATAAAGGGCTGTGTGTCTGTCAAAGAATAATGGAGTCCATGTAAAATACGCTGAACGGTAGGTTGGACAAAATTAAGGTTTGTAGCATTTATACCAAACGTACTCGTAGGTTCTTAGATTCCTTGAAGGAATTAGTAATTCCTTCAAGTTAGATTCATTATAATGGTAAGGTTATCGATTCTAAAAGTATTACCATATGTGAAATAACATGATGGTGCTGATTATAATATATTTTTGGGGCTGTTGTTTTCTTTTGTGTACCTATAATTATTTTTATTTAGATATTGTTGTGTATTAGTTTTATGTTAAGTGATGGATTATTAAATGTTGTAGTCGTAGTTTATAAGTTATTAAATTATTTTATTTGTTGGTCATGGCTATTTTATGAACGTATTTAACTAAGATCAATAATAAACTAGTATATATTTCTTATAAGTAAAGGTAATAGGCAAGATTGGATTTGAATATGGCAGGACATTTTTTTTTCGGTTGGTACCTTTGAAACACAAGACTATGTTTTCATACATTTTGCCGAAAACTTTAATTTTAATTAAATCAAATTCCATTTCACCCATAACCTTATTTCTCAGAAACCGTAGGTCATTCATTAAGTTCAAAAAAGTGATCGTAGAGTTTAACGATATGCTACAACAATAGGGAATATTAGGGGACAACTTACACAGATCAACCTAGCCCCAAACTAAGAAAAGCTTGTACCTACTATGTGTGCTAGGCGACGATATACATATTTATATAGAGAAATACAGATATAAAGAAAACACTATGCTCATCACATAAATAAATGCCCTTACCGGGATTCGAACCCAGGATCATCGGCTTTACAGACAGGGTCTCTACCCACTGGGCCAGACCGGTCGTCAATAAAGTCCACATATCGGCGATAGACGATATCGGCTTGTCATTTGTTCGGAACTGTCAATTTTTTGTTTTAACTGACAGGCCGATATCGTCCGGCGCACTGATAGTCAGTGGGCCCCTTTACAAATACTATGCCTTAAAAAGTTCTTTGACAAGTTTTGACTATGGCATCAATTGTTTACAGGTGGCCTACCGCAAAAAGCGAAATTTCGTTATCTGCCTCTCTATCGATCGAATACGCAAGAGTGATAGAGAGGCAGAAACCGAACTTTGAATTTTCCTGTTTTGCGGTAGGCCCTGTGATTGTCCTAGTGACGCCCTCTACGCAGTTTTGCGTAATATAAAATTCCCTATAAAAAATATGTTTTAAGATCAAGTTTAGTAAATCAAGTATAATCCCATTTTATTATAAATATATTCTGTATTATGTTTCATTGCGACTGACAATGTAATACGGAGATTTATTTTGTTTTTATTTTTGGAAAATATGGATAATAGACCATTTAAGTATATTCATTATTTTATTATTTCATTCTATTTAAAAATCGTGAGGATTACCGATCTTATGTAAAAAAGTGTTGTTTTCACGTTGGCACCATTTACTTGTATACCTACCTACCTATTAAGACTAAGAGAAAATGAAGATAATTTTTGTAAAAATAAATACATATTAATTGGATCATTGTCCGCCAACATTCCAGTTTTTTTTTTGCGGGAAAACCTTAACCCGAAAATTACAAATCAAGCATTTTTATGACATTTATTTCAAGATACCAAATTTTTTAGGGTTCCGTACCATTACAACAAACGTGATTTTTTGCCGTTTTTTTGCGTTATGGTACGGAACCCTTCGTGCACGAGTCCGACTCGCACTTGGCCGGTTTTTTACACAATGTAATATTTATACAGATAAAAGTGTTTTACCAGAATGAGGTTGCTTGATACATGTCGAGAACTCGATGCTGCCGGATAAAAAATAATCCGGATAAAAAACATTTTGTATATATTAATTACCGACCCAAGTAGTAAGTAACCTACATTCCAAATACTTTTTAAGGGCTCCTTTCTAGGTTTTTAATATCTCTGGTGTTGCAGGCGTCCATAGGCTACGGTGACTGCTTACCATCAGGCGGGCCGTATGCTTGTTTGCCACCGCCGTGGTATAAAAAAAACAGAAAACACCTATAACCCAGGAACAAATATCTGTGCCCTGATGTGAAAAGTAATTTGATACCTCGAGATTTCAATAAAAGCAACCACAATTACTTATTAATATGTAGAAATCTCATTAAAATCAATGTCAGCGGTCGATGTTCGATCGCAATCCGATTAGTCGGGATCGGATGGCGCAGCCTGGCCCTATTACATCTCCTTCGATATTAATTGTTTTTCGCGTAATCTTCTAAGCGAGATTGTATATAACTTGTATTTAAGGAATTGGCTAAAAGAATAATAGACGTCACCGGTGATCGTAGAACTGGCAGCTTCCTCGCACAAAGAGTAAGCATTGCGATACAGCGAGGAAATGCTGCCAGCATCTACGGCACCATGCCGCAGGGGAATAGTTTTTAGTTATTTATTTTAAGATGTTTTATTTATTTTTAGTTTTAGTTTTTAAGTTTTATAAGTTAGTTATTTAATTTAGAGGTGAAAATGTATATGCATTTGTATTATATATTCAATAATATATTTTGGTACTTAGTTGTTATCAATAATATATGCAGATGTAATAAAACTTAAAAGCAATGTCAATGTCATTGTCACTTGTATTTAGGAAGTTAATATTATTTTCTTTTTAATTGTAGGAATAAAGGGCTGTGTGTCTGTCAAAGAATAATGGAGTCCATGTAAAATACGCTGAACGGTAGGTTGGACAAAATTAAGGTTTGTAGCATTTATACCAAACGTACTCGTAGGTTCTTAGATTCCTTGAAGGAATTAGTAATTCCTTCAAGTTAGATTCATTATAATGGTAAGGTTATCGATTCTAAAAGTATTACCATATGTGAAATAACATGATGGTGCTGATTATAATATATTTTTGGGGCTGTTGTTTTCTTTTGTGTACCTATAATTATTTTTATTTAGATATTGTTGTGTATTAGTTTTATGTTAAGTGATGGATTATTAAATGTTGTAGTCGTAGTTTATAAGTTATTAAATTATTTTATTTGTTGGTCATGGCTATTTTATGAACGTATTTAACTAAGATCAATAATAAACTAGTATATATTTCTTATAAGTAAAGGTAATAGGCAAGATTGGATTTGAATATGGCAGGACATTTTTTTTTCGGTTGGTACCTTTGAAACACAAGACTATGTTTTCATACATTTTGCCGAAAACTTTAATTTTAATTAAATCAAATTCCATTTCACCCATAACCTTATTTCTCAGAAACCGTAGGTCATTCATTAAGTTCAAAAAAGTGATCGTAGAGTTTAACGATATGCTACAACAATAGGGAATATTAGGGGACAACTTACACAGATCAACCTAGCCCCAAACTAAGAAAAGCTTGTACCTACTATGTGTGCTAGGCGACGATATACATATTTATATAGAGAAATACAGATATAAAGAAAACACTATGCTCATCACATAAATAAATGCCCTTACCGGGATTCGAACCCAGGATCATCGGCTTTACAGACAGGGTCTCTACCCACTGGGCCAGACCGGTCGTCAATAAAGTCCACATATCGGCGATAGACGATATCGGCTTGTCATTTGTTCGGAACTGTCAATTTTTTGTTTTAACTGACAGGCCGATATCGTCCGGCGCACTGATAGTCAGTGGGCCCCTTTACAAATACTATGCCTTAAAAAGTTCTTTGACAAGTTTTGACTATGGCATCAATTGTTTACAGGTGGCCTACCGCAAAAAGCGAAATTTCGTTATCTGCCTCTCTATCGATCGAATACGCAAGAGTGATAGAGAGGCAGAAACCGAACTTTGAATTTTCCTGTTTTGCGGTAGGCCCTGTGATTGTCCTAGTGACGCCCTCTACGCAGTTTTGCGTAATATAAAATTCCCTATAAAAAATATGTTTTAAGATCAAGTTTAGTAAATCAAGTATAATCCCATTTTATTATAAATATATTCTGTATTATGTTTCATTGCGACTGACAATGTAATACGGAGATTTATTTTGTTTTTATTTTTGGAAAATATGGATAATAGACCATTTAAGTATATTCATTATTTTATTATTTCATTCTATTTAAAAATCGTGAGGATTACCGATCTTATGTAAAAAAGTGTTGTTTTCACGTTGGCACCATTTACTTGTATACCTACCTACCTATTAAGACTAAGAGAAAATGAAGATAATTTTTGTAAAAATAAATACATATTAATTGGATCATTGTCCGCCAACATTCCAGTTTTTTTTTTGCGGGAAAACCTTAACCCGAAAATTACAAATCAAGCATTTTTATGACATTTATTTCAAGATACCAAATTTTTTAGGGTTCCGTACCATTACAACAAACGTGATTTTTTGCCGTTTTTTTGCGTTATGGTACGGAACCCTTCGTGCACGAGTCCGACTCGCACTTGGCCGGTTTTTTACACAATGTAATATTTATACAGATAAAAGTGTTTTACCAGAATGAGGTTGCTTGATACATGTCGAGAACTCGATGCTGCCGGATAAAAAATAATCCGGATAAAAAACATTTTGTATATATTAATTACCGACCCAAGTAGTAAGTAACCTACATTCCAAATACTTTTTAAGGGCTCCTTTCTACATTTTTAAATTGAAAAAGTATCCAATGTGTGGCCCGCCTTAGCGCTACCAATTTCAAATCGACGATCAAAAGAATGGCGCAAAGGGGGAGCTGGGGTAAAAAGAACACTCATCAGTTGCCCAGATGAAAATTGGAAATTAAAATTTCAACTGCATTGGGTATCAGGGCACAAAGGAACTGGTATCGGTATTAGTATCGGACTGCCTTTGACCAATTAGAATCCTTGTGGGGGTAATTTTTAAAATTATGTGGTAGATAAATTTTTTTAGTCCTTTTATTACAGCGGAAGATGTTCGAATTTAGTAAGCAGGTCCATTATAGTCTTTTACAATTAATGAAACTATTTAAGTTTATATTTACTTTTAGTGAAGTTTTTTTTTCTATTCGGATTATGCACATTGTTTCCTTTTTTGATAAATTTTTATTTAAGTCTAAACTTCCGCGTTTAATGCATACTATTTAGGTATTAAATTCATTTTTGATCAAGATATATTATGAATTAACATTTTGATAAACTAAATCAGACAATTGTCAACTTAGTACAACAGACCAGGTATATAACTTACTTAGTATATCAAATACCATCATACCCTCAATAGCATGAACGACATTACCCTGTATGAATATGTGTACGAAATTCGAATAACAACTAACCACAATAGCTAATGTATATATTATGTATATTTGCTAAATCATGTGCTTCATTTAAATGGTTTTATTAAATAATCCGATACTTTGTTCATTTAAATACGGTAATTTTTGTCTGGTTTATCATTGTATTTAATTTCTGTCCATTATTATTCACAACGACGGGTCTTCTCCGAGACCACGGGGACAACGCCGTCCTCGAAAGGTTTCAGTTTACGCGATGAAGTCCCGTCGTTTTGAATAATAATGAATAAAAATCGTAAAAGTTAAATTTTTGTGTCAATAATATAGAAATATACGCAACTAGGTACGTATTAGACTTATATTGACCGGGATATAGAATGTGATTACCTTTTGTATTATTTGTGAGATCCCGATATTTCGATATTTAGGTAAGTACGTATTGTTTTTGTTGTACATACTATTTATAAATACACAATAAATAATATTGTCCGCAGCTACCGCAATCGTTACTCATCAAATAAAATAATGAAACCGATTATGTCACGTAATTACCTATAATTAATTAAATATATTTAGATGTATTGAAACTATATGTGAAAAATATTATGTTGGTAAATGTTTAAGCTTTTTTGTACGGATTATCTTATCGATAAATTGTTCTAGTATTACATAATATGTATATTATATAGTAGGTAGGTGTAGAGTGGAAGTAGTGTAGAACTACCGCTCAAAAGTATTTAGGCACCCGCAATTTTCACCATACAATTGTATACAAAAAATATTTTCAAAATCATACTGTTCGATCGCAGGCAAATGACTCTCTTACATGTTGGATTGAATTTTTATTTAGGTAATTATATTGAGCCTTAAATTGTTGCCAAAGACATCCTTTAAAATTTCGAGTTAATTTTATGCAACGATTAAAAAAAACCCTTATGTACTAGATCATATAAAATAAAACGATATTGTACTGAAAAACGATTTGTGGAATTTTTAGGCTTGCCATTTGGTAAATAGGCAATGTACACGAATATTCTACATATCATTTTGAAGCTCGATAATATGTCTGTTAAAATTAAAAAAGTAAACTCCACAAAAAACTGTTACCCGACTGCGACTTAGCGGTATAATCCTGAAAGTCGATTTTGTACACAATTGTATGGAAAAAATTAATAAAATAGTTATGAGCGGTAGTGTACCCTATCACCTCTGTTGTAGATATGTAGGTGGGTATCATGATTAAGATTAAGATTGTGTAGTAGAATCTTAAGGTGGTTCGATTTTCATACAAAATTCAATCTGCTTTAATTAAGGCACTACACACTATTACTACACAAATATTTGCTCATTTATCTACTTTCGAATATTCGTTTGCGCTAAATTAATAGAAAAACTTTGTTTCATACAGAAATCATACATAAATCAACGTAATTTTTTCATCAATTTTACGTATGTGTGTGTCACAAATGTCGTGTACAAATACGTTGCGTGCGGCGTTGCCACTCTATGACGTTGGCGACGTTGCCTGGCCGTCCTGGCAGGATTTGCAGTGCCGTCATGTTTAGTGCATTTTTATTTGACAGTGTTGACACTGACACATAGGGTCATGTTTATTGTGACATCAATTTGTTTGTATAAATTGAAAATGATAGCAACGCAAAGAGTATAATAATATATGTAGCAACGTCTAAATCAAGTTACAAAAATCATCGGTGTTCTGGTCCGCGAAAATCCAGAAAAATTCAGACTCAATTGAAGCGGAATTCATGATGGTGAAGTTTCGTAAGGTAGGTACAGTTTCATTCCTTCATTGTGCATTGTAATTTTCTCGTGCCGATCTTTTTAGAAAATAATTCTCACTTCTTCCGTAATGGTAGATATAAGCAGTGAACAATACCTATATAATGTAATTATTACTGTTTTGGTTGCCGAATAGTCAATGTGTCACTAACTCTAGGTTTTTTTAGGTATTGTGCAAAATGAAGAGGCATTCTTGGAAATAAAATGTTTTCCTTCATTAGCCAGAAAAAATCAGGACATCCTCACTGCAATAAAGTAAAATAAAACATTTCCTGGGGATGAAAATTATGGAATTTTGTCTATGAATGAAAAACACAATTATTACTAGGTAAGTAAATGATAACTTTATTAGAATCCATATTGTTGCTTCATCTTTCTTCCTATAACATTAGAGATTTTATGCTATCATGATATTATTTTTCTTTCAGGTACAGGGACAACTACGGATAACAAATATGAAAAAATGTTATTTCATTTGTTGTGTGAATCCATCTACACCAACAAGACATCCACTGCTGGACATAGGCCTCCCCAGGGATCTCCACAACGATTGGTCTTGCAAGACCGGCTAAAATATCGAGAAATAAATAATATAAATAAACATGATAAATATCCCGTTTTCTATAATAGTTATAATTAGAAGGCCATGCAATGTTGTTACTCACTGTACCTACTTGAATCCAAAAAAAAATATATAAAAAAAGTTTTAATTTTATTTTACAATTACTACTTTATTATTAGTACATTACGATACAAGTGCGAAAAGTAGGAAATTGGCAACGAGTGGCGATAAATTGAAACACGACCGAAGGAAGTGTTTTAATCGACACGAGTTGCGAATTACCTTTTCGCACGTGTATTGTACAACGTTTTACAGTACATAATTATGGCCCTTTACATTTTCGACATATGCACGTATTGTACTAATTACCGCACTAGGGCGGTAACGTATATGTAGCACCATATGTACTAAAAAGTATTTTACAGTACATATGGTGCAACTTTCTCGCCCTAGTGCGTAAAGAGCACTTTTCATGCATATGTCGAAAGTTTAAAGGGCCATATGTACTGTAAAACGTTGTACGATACACGTGCGAATAGGTAATTCGCAACTCGTGTCGGTTTAAAACACTCTGCGGTCGTGTTTTAATCTGTCGCCACTCGTTTCGAATTTTCTCTTTTCCGCACTTGTATCGTAAATAACTATTTCAAACTGCAAGGGTACGATGATAGATCTCAATTCAATATAATTATGCAACATTTGGCATTATTAGGTTATAAATTGTATGGAGATGAAATCTATCATCGTACCATTCCAGTTTGAAAAATACTATAGAGGCTGGGCAGTAAGGGATTGCTTTACTTGTAGAACTATATTTAGCGCTTTAAAAAAAACTGATACCTGACACTTACAAACCTGGACTTCCTTGGGCTAGTGCTACTAAGAATCGTCAGTATTCTCCATCCTTTCTGAGTTGGAAGAACCCAAAAAGGTGAGATTTGTGAAAGTCAGGTTTTCAATATATGTGGCGTTTTCAACCAAACGGGTACCTACTTATTGTTGTAATATTTCCATAAAGCTTCAAAATGAAATCAACCTAATCGACAACCGACAATGTGGTACCTTTTAGTTCAAAACGTCACATATTTTTATAAAACGTTATAAACTAAATTTATTAATAATACTGAATATCTGGGAGAAAAAGAAAACAAGTAAAAACTCAAAAATGCTCGTTTTCCCAGAGATAAGACCTAGCTAGATCGAACCCCTTACAGCAAATTTCATCGAAATCGTTAGAGCCGTTTCCGATATCACTGAAATATATTTCGGTTATATCGGAATCGGACAAGAATTCGAAGAATAGAAGGTATAAGAAACATAAGATAACACTAAAAGGACAAAAAAAAGTACCCCTGACGTACCAGTCTCGAACCCGAATCCTCTTGCACGTATTTCCACGAACATACCGCAACGCCATTGCAGCATACTTACACTGCATGAAATTGTCTACTACCAGCAATCACGCAAACACTGTTTGCATGTGTGAGTAATAGTAGGAAATAGCATGACAGAAACACTCTGTCGACTTTAAAAGTGTTTTTTACACTAATGAAGTATTCAATATTTATTATAATAGTTCAATATTTATGTAAAGAGTGCGCTAAACATACTTTTAAGTATACAGATACCAACACTATTCCACAAAAAAATAAAACCTGAAAATTTGCGAAAGTGACGCCATCTAGCGGGGTTTAAGCTTTGGGTAACCTAGTCGAACCACCTTAAAATACTTCCTTAATTATTAACTAAAATAGTAATTACAAAATAAACATGATATTTTATCAATAAAAATCTACGTTGTAAAATTTTACAGCCTTATTTTGATCTGTCAAAAGATTGTTTACGTTATTTTGGTACTTACTGTATTTGTGGAGAAGTATCTAATTCAATAATCTATATTAACACAATTTCCGAGAACAATATTCTTAAGAGTTGAAGTATTTACCCATTAATTTGTAATTTAAAGCTTACTTAAGTAAAATAAAAGCTTTGTTTACATGAATTAGGTAGGTAACTCTTCTTAGAAATCTGACATGTAAATCACTTTTAGAGGTAATAGTAGAAACTAAACTGATGTACTTATTTAAGTTCAAAAATAAACTTACCCTTTGGGGTGACAACTCTAAAGGCGCTATTGGAGCCACTTCTCGGCGACTCCCTGAGACTGCCGCCAGGCGAGCCACTCCTCACCATAGAAAAGTCCAACGGCATCGGCGGCATTGCACTTACTTCCATCGTCCCGGTTAAAAAATTAAAAAAACATTAGCACAGAAACTTCCAAATTCGAAATCCGAACGCCGGACCGCGGAGCGTGCGAGCGCTCCGGAGAGCTAGTGTGTTTTAAACCAGTAACACACTCGACGCGCCTTTAACTTGGTTTAAGCGTGTTTAAGGTTGAGAATCGATGGGATTCGCTTGAGATTTGAGCCTTATCGGCGACTAGAGGCGTGGTTTCGATAGCGCCGCCCACCGTCCCCTGACGCCATGTGTCCGGAGTGACAATCACTTTGTATAGGTAACGCAATAATATGATTCTTGATGGATTTTGTGCGAATGCATTTACCGTAGCAATTTAATACGGTGTTTTCTGTATGTAGGCTCTGAGATGACTGGGCGGTGCTTATGTTGTTATTGAGTTTGTTGTTGTAGAGTTAGATAAATTAATGGTTTTGTGTTTATCCATTAACTTATATGGAAAAAGGTTACTTATAATTAGTTTCAAAATTCGAAATTAAAACTAAATAGTTAAATAATAAGAAAATTCAATTAGTTAACTTACAACACATTGAAGATGCAGGTAAAATGCATTTATTATTAATGTAATAAACATTTATTTATTAAATTTAAACCGGGTCTCCGAGACAATAAGGTGTGTTTTATTTGTGGAAACTTAGCTTTTGTTATAATTGTGATTTTCGAAAGAACATAAAAAACATAAAAAATAAGAATAGGTATACAGACGTCTATTCAATATACCTAAAAGTATAGGTATACCTACATAGGTACAAAAAAATAACTACTTATTTCAAATTTTAGCTATTTATGTCAAACGGTCTATGAGAAAATTTTCAAGTAAGTAGTGATCCCATAAGTGCTCCTGAACAAAGTTTTGTACGGAGCATATATTTGAAAAAAAAAACCGACCAGTATATAGGTATATTTATAATAAAATGGGATTATACTTGATTTACAAAACTTGATCTTAAAAAATATTGTTTTAATAGGGAATATAACGCAAAACTGCGTAGAGGGCGTCACTAGCACAATCACAGGGCCTACCGCAAAACAGGAAAATTGAAAGTTCAGTTTCTGCCTCTCTATCACTCTTGCATATTCGATCGATAGAGAGGCAGATAACGAAATTTCGATTTTCTCTTCGCGGTAGGCCACCTGTAAACAATGTCATAGTCAAAACTTGTCAAAAAATGTTTAAGGCATAGTATGTGTAAAGTCATAGAGTAACTTATACTAGAGCGGTACTGTCATAGTAAATTTTGTAACCCCAGTAAATTCACTGCCATCTGTCGACACACTTTAAAACTAAAAATAAAAATTTATAAAAATACGATAGAATATATTTAAATATAGATAAATGATTTTTTTTATTTGCATTAATTATTTTTATGATTTTGACCTATGTTCTTTCACTGATATGCGTTAAAATTGTTAAATAACTAACGAAACCGTCAACGCCATCTATACGACAGTCGGCCAAAGCTAGTAGCGCCCTCTGAACGAGAATAAAATTTTCTTGATTTTCGAGGCACGTTTTTTCCTTAGACTGTATCCATCTATTACGGAGTTATATCTATCTTTGGTAAAGTGGTCCACTGACTTTCAGTCCGCCGGACGATATCGGCCTGTCAGTTAGAACAAAAAACCGGCCAAGTGCGAGTCGGACTCGCGCACGAAGGGTTCCGTACCATTACGCAAAAAACGGCAAAAAAATCACGTTTGTTGTATGGGAGCCTGTATTTGTTGTTATAGCGGCAACAGAAATACATCATCTGTGAAAATTTCAACTGTTTTCAACCCGCTAGGTCTTTCATCGCCAGTTGTCATTCAGGGTAAAATCTTGCTTCAGCTTCTAAGGCTATTTAGGGTTCCGTACCCATAGGGTAAAAACGAGACCCTATTACTAAGACTCCGCTGTCTGTCTGTCTGTCTGTCCGTCTGTCACCAGGCTGTATCTTATGAACCGTGATCTAGACAGTTGAAATTTTCACAAATTATGTATTTTTGTTGCCGCTGTAATGTAACAACAAATACTAAAAACAGAATAATTATATAAATATTTAAGGGGGGCTCCCATACAACAAACGTGTTCTAGATTATTCATTATGTAACTGCGGCCTGGAGGAAGGCACCCTTGATCACATTTTCTTTAACTGTCCTAATACTTATGCCAGTTTTTATGATTTTCTTCCTGACTATATTCAGCGTCCTATTAACATAAACCATATTCTTACTTTGGTTAACACTCCCTTTGTTTATGTCCTTGCTAAGTTTATGAAAGATTTTAATATCAAGCTCTAGCTCCTTTCAAAAGTTTTTACCTGTTTGTTTACCCAAACTTTCCTGTAATGTTCCTTAAAAAAAAAAACCTGATCCTGGCAGTTGGCTCATTACTTTCTATAGTTCCTATTGGTTTTTCTGGTCGTCCCTTTTTTCTATTTTTATTCCTATAGTAGTTTAGATTCTTCAACCGATCAAGCATCTACACGGACTAGATCAAGTTCTGATACTGAAATTCTGCTCCCACAACCTTGATGCTGGCAAAATTGTCCCAATGGATAGATGCCATAACCAAGAACTGAACTGAACTGAACACTTTTGACACTGACAGATCAGTATCATATCGTCAGGTGACAACCAAAAGTCACTAATTACTGAAAAATAATTAAACAAAAATTGACCTTATTTTGTTACTTATATGTTTCACTGAGGTGGTAATTAGTGAGTTTTGATTGCCATTTGCCACCTGACGATATCAGTCTCATATTGGAATGAGATCTAATAACTAAAACAAGAATTGGCCAGTATAGTGTATAAGTCAGGACTACAACTATGATCCACGTACCTTTTGGGAGTTTTTTCTTTCATTTATAAAAATATCTTGCGATAGAAGTACGACAATTCAAATTCATTTTCAACGATATCAAGATAAAAACAAAAACAATCTCAAAACAAAACCCGATCTTTTTTACATTCCGTTTCATCCTATACCTTCATCTGTATACGAACAAAAGAGGGATGATCAAAAATAATGGGATCTACCCGGCGAGATTATACCCGGATTATTTTATACTCAGTACTAAATTTTTTCCACAACTCTGTACTGTATATCCACCATTCCAGCACATACTTTTTGACGAATTTAAACCTTATATGGTTCTAATAAGGTATATTATTCTTTGTGTAGAGTGCGTTCGGGAATTTCATTTTGTCCCGAATAAAAATACCTATCCCATACGACGGCTTTGCTTTATCATTTCGAAGCGGGGGATAATTAGTTTTCGTAACGCTGGGGGGTTATTCTGGTGTGGATCACTCAGGCTTCATCAAAAATGTAAAAAAGTTACATCCATCTCTACATAAACAAAGCAGTTTACCCTCGTAAGACCCAGTCGTTAGTAGATATTTAACAGGTATGCTTATTAATACCTATACATACTTTTTTTTCATAACACCTATACTTAAATGCTGCATAAGTAATAGCGTTGTTGTAACACGGGTATTGGGTATATTTAACCAAAGATAGATATAACTCCGTAATAGATGGATACAGTCTTAAGGAAAAAACGTGCCTCGAAAATCAAGAAAATTTGATTCTCGAAAAAATAATTAATGCAAATAAAAAAAATCATTTATCCATATTTAAATACATTTATCGTATTTTTATAAATATTTATTTTTAGTTTTAAAGTGTGTCGACAGATGGCAGTAAATTTACTGGGGTTACAAAATTTACTATGACAGTACCGCTCTAGTATAAGTTACTCTATGATTTAACTCAACCAAACAATTGAAAACTTTGACATATTATCAATATCATTTCGAACATTGATCATCTGATACAGTATTTCCGTTAAGTAGCAAACACTAATCAATATATAAACAGGCCCTAAGGCAAGTACACGCTCGTAGGGGCCTTATCAGAAAAAATACATTAATGTACCTGAGGGTAATAAGGCCTAATAAGTTAACTTCAAATCGCTTAAAATCGTTATTTATTAAATGTAGATCTTATTTAAACTGAGAGAATGTAGCTCCTTGTAAATTTAGACGAATATGCAAATAAAATATGTTCATGTGTCAGAATATGACTACAATTAAAAGAAAAATCGGGTACCAAGGTAACATACTTAGGCCTGGTAGGTTATGTCCATCTTTATGATTTCGTAAAAGTGTGAAATCATGAAAAATGATTCAGTATTTTCGTACAGGTTTTATTGCGTGATGCACAATCATAGGCCTAATTAACCGAATTTTTTATAAGACTAATTCATAAGAAGTACTTACGGTATAATTTATGTACTGGATTGCTGTAAGCTTTTAATTATATCATTTTATTTGTTACTCTAATAACCAAGACGGTTACACTGTTGTAAGTACATTATTTTTCAGGTAGGCCTTACTATAGGCCTTATTACCTCCAAGTACATTATTGAATATCTCCCAAATGGGGTTAATTATAATACCGGTGTCTGAGAAAGTTACTTAAGTTAAGCTCAGAAATGCACCTTTGAAGTTAACGGAGTTTGAAAAAACACGGTTTATAAAAGCCGTCAAGTGAACCGCTGCATATAGCACATCAAATAATAGGTAACCTCATACTAAATTACAACGATTTTATTAAAGGTAAAAATAACTTTAACGTTTCGCCGAATGTTGCTTAGTTCGCTTACTCTCAATTCAGCATGTCGCCACACTGAGGATTGACCCCAGCGGGATTAGCGCAGAGCGCGGCCGGTGAAAAATTGAACCGTTCGTTGTTTTTAATGTCGCTACGTGACGCCATCATTGTCCCGGCCCGGATAATTGTGTCAACTGACAGGAAACCTACTCGAATGAACAGTACTATTTTATCCGGATTTATACTTTTTTAAACAAGTGTACTAAAATTTTATTTTAAAATTTTAACATCGCTATCGCTACGTTACGCCATCATTGTCCAGTCGCGGATACCTAATTGTGTCAACTGACAGGAAACGTCCGAAAAACAATACTATTTTATTCGTTTTTTTTTGTTTTAACATGTATCTTTGTATGTTATCTGTCGCGGACATCACATAAATATACATACTAAAACATTACAAAAATGTATACATACCTAAAAATAATTATCACACAAGAGACATGAAGAAAACAGAAACAAAATAGTCATAGAATTATTAGGTATGAAATGAAAGCGACCATACCAACCGCCCATAAACGTTTTATATTTTTAATGTCGCTACGTGACGCCATCATTATCCACTAACAGGATGCGTTCGGAGGGCAACACTATTTTATCCGGATTGAAAATTATGTATCCGGATATACTAAAATTGATGCGTTCCGTCTTTTAATGTGCTAGGGTGACGGGGTCATCATTGTCCGGAATTCGGATTGTCCAAGCCCGGATAATTTTGTCAACCTGATAGGAAACCTTGTCTGGATAATAACACAACTTTATCTGGATTTAAACCTTTTTTATCCAGCTTTTATTAAAATTTATTTCTAAAGATTTTTTTCTACTCGTCGACTGTAATACTTTTCATGTATAGACTCCCAACTCAACTATATAAATATGTAAATAACTCTTATGCGGAGAACATTACAATTATACATATACTAATTTCCATTAATACTGATACACACACAAAGATAAACAATTTTTTTTTTAATTTTTAATATTTCATTGTGTTCAACCAAACAACTAATTTGTGCAATAAAATTTAACAACTAAAATATGAAATATTTTAAAATATCATAAAACCTTCAACATTATAACCCTATCCTAATAACAAAGTCCAAAGTCGGCTAACTAAAACACCGTATCATTATACAGAACGAGCGAACAATCGTGCAATCCTCGTCCATAACCCTTCGCTGCTCGTTTGCACACAAACGACGCTCAACCGTGCTCGTGGCAATTATCCGGAGCGGCGGGGAGTGGTAACCTGTACGGGCTGGGCGGCTTTCCTGTTATAGACACGGTGGCGAGTAGTGACAGAAACGTGTGTGTACTCTATTCGCTCCGTGCATCACTAGCGCCGCTCTGGCTATCTGACAAAGTTTTCAATTGTGAAATGATATGAAAATTTCGTCTAACAAAATTTCCCGTTTTTATCATCATATGCATTGTCGACGCAGCCCTAATATTTCTCCACCAAGCACTTCGCACAGATATTGTATCCTGTTATACCTAGTACGTGCAACGAAAAATATAAGGTAATGTATAAAAGAGAAATATATTCAATTTAAAAGATAAGTTAGAAAAAGACAAATATTGAGTACAAAAAAAGCTTACATGCAACGAAAAAAAAGCAAATATTCAATATAAAATAATTTATTATGAAACCTACATATAAATGTCACGAGTAACAACTTAATTTTAAGTACGTTTTTTTAAAAACGTGTGTTTTTTTAATGATTATGTGTAAACTTATTGTTATGTCTAGTTTTAAATTAAATACGAAAAAATAAACCTATTTTTATTCATATTTATGTTTGAAAAATATCTTTCTCATTTATTATTTCTGTACAAAATTCAACACTACACCTCAAACACTGTGCCGATTGTGTAACCGGCGTAACTCTACAAAACCCAGTCCAGAGTTCTCACAGCGCCAAATTATACAGAGTTAATTAATACAAAACATTAAAAACTTATCTCTCGCTGTGAAATCGTTTAGTACTCGCCTACGCAGAGAATTGCCCCCTTTACATGTTTATTTTCCATTCCCTGTCAAAATTTTATTTAAATTATCGCACCTTTAAGCAAGTAGCGCTGTAACGCTTTAATGTGAAGTATGGCGATTGTAAATAGGCGAAAATGATTAATTATTGTAAAATTTCTCACGATAAATAACATAAAAAAACACATATTCAGGTCACCTGAAATATTGAAGAATGCTTATTTTATCAGTTTTTTTTACTAGCCTAATATGGTGTCCCACTGCTGGGCAAAGACCTCTCCCCTTGTCTTCCACTACTCCCGATATAGTGCCTCCTCCGACCAGTTGTTGAGAAAGGTCTAGGTCGTCCCGCCATCTCCTTCTGGGCTTGCCGCGTCCGCGCCCCTCTTCTGGCATCCACTTGGTAGCTTGGTTGGCTTGGTATTATCAGTTTTATATGGGTGTATGGGGCATTTTCTTTGAAAAGGGACCTTATTGTCGATGTCGCTTACGCCGCACAGCGTTACGCGGCATTGTATTTATATCGTTTATAATGGCGTAAGGGCCATCGACAATAAGGTCCCTTTTTATAGAAAATACCACATATTATTATAAATAAATAAAAATAGTGAAATGTAGCAGGTACCAAACGGGGACTGTGCCTAATTTCGTAGACTCTAACTAAAACAATTCACCCGCTTAGACAATTTGCTGTAACATAATATAAATAAATAACTAATTGTTACTAAGTAATGCTGTACTTGCAGTACAGCATTACTTTGGCCCACACTTATTTTCAAAGTCTTTCTTAAAACGAAAATAAAACCTAACTCAAAAGTTACAAAGACACCACAAAGCGCTTACGAGAAATTAAAAAGAAAACTTCGCCCGGTTCAACCCTTGCGGTATTTACCGGGGCAAATTAGAGTCGCGGGCAAACCCGGTATTTGCATTTAGATCGTCACATTAGCTGAGGGTTTTTTGACCGGGCGAAATTACAGGAAGATGTAATTATTGAACCTTTTTAACCGTTTTGATGTTTTCCAGTGACCAATGGGTTAATTAGATGGTCACAGTTAGAGTTGGTTTTTGCTATTTACATATGACTTTTTGTTGATTTTGTAGCTACTATAAATTTAAGCAATTACACAAAATCGTTACAATACTAAACCTATATAAGTACAATTCGAATTTTAACATACGAGTATGGACCTGTATAAACATTAATTTAAATAAAATTAATAAGTATATAAATACATATTATTATACGACATTCTGACACAATTGAATAAGCCCCACAGTAAACTCAATAAGGCTTGTGTACAAAGATATATGTAATGTATTAAATATATAAATACGAGCAGATAGGAAACACCCATGACTAGGGAACAAATATCCGTGCTCATCACACAAATAAATGCCCTTACCGGGATTTGAATTCAGGACCATTGGCTTCATGGTCACTACCAACTAGACCAGACAGACAGTCCAGAATATCTGAATAAAATTTACTGATATTGAAGTTACATCGGTATAATATATTACATAATTAACTTTTAAGTAAATTAAAATGAGTATACAAGATTCATATGAAACAGAGAATCGATACTACAGGGCGGACACGCTGTCAAAAATCACTTGCGTTTCTATGTGTGAACGGCTCGTCTGTACACGCGGCATGCGTCATTGAGTGAGTAAGTTGCTTAAAAACAGTACTGAGCGGTCGGCAAAAGGTCGTCAATCTGCTGTCGCGGGGCGAGGTAATTCGAATCGGGGCGGGGCGGTGCGTGGCCGTTCTGTATGATAATACTATTACTTATTCTGTGTACGGAGGACTGTAATTTAAGTCCTGTAAAAGCAAAAACTCGTAATTTTTAAGCTCAGAATCAATTTGGCCGATGTACTACTTTTGTACCAGCACTTTCGATCTTTTAGGTCTGAGTGCATTTTCGACTCGTCTATTTGTTGTGCACATGCAAATAATAATATAGATTGTCATTAAAGAAGTCTGCAGTGACATGTGGCCGCGGTCGGTGACCCGCCGCGCCGGTCTAGCGTTCTAGATTGTTTTTTAACGATCTTCGCTAAATGACATGTGAAAGTGTGGTTACAGTGTGCTCTGAATGAATAAGGATGAGTAGCGTATATGAGTTTTCGAAATCGTTCATTTTTATATTGTCATTTTTTTAAACCAGAATTACATACATACATACATACATATAATCACGCCTATTTCTCGGAGGGGTAGGCAGAGACCACGGATTTCCACTTGCTACGATCCTGACATACCTCTTTCGCTTCCTTCACTTTCATAACATTCCTCATACACGCTCGCCGGTTTAGGGTGCTCTTGACCTGGCCTTTCTTCAGGAGTTCCCCGATCTGATCAGAAAAAGTCCGCCGAGGTCTGCCCTGCTTCTGCTTCCAACTCTCGTTTCTACCTCTCCCATATAAACCAGAATTAGGTCTAAAAATCTAAGCAATAAATAAAGACTAATTTTTGTGGGGAAAGAAATATTCCGGTGCGTCACGCACATACAAATGTAAATATTGTCTTATATCGTGTCCGTATTTCTTACCTTTTTGAACTTTATATTTTACTAATGTAATTTTTTTCACCGACGTGTTACAACATATGATTGTTATATTGTTAACCGATTGAAACTTGTAAAAAAAAAGATGCTCTTTTTAAGTTTTATAAATTATTTGATGTATTAACCTTTCAAGTGGCATACGTCATTTTTGAGTTGAAGGAATTTCAATTTTATTCAAATTAATCAAATTCCAAATTTAAATGACGTTAATAAAATTGTCCGCGAGGCGGTTCCTGGCACTTCAAGGGTTAAGCAAACGCAAAATGTTAGTAATTTAACCGCATAAGCATATATTGTGAGCTTTTTTATTGAACAAAAAAGATAATCTTCATGTTTTATTTTAGTACAACACGTGATGGTTATGCGGATCAACATGGCTTCATCCAGTTCATTCATTACTTCACTGAAATTAACCACGCATAATAGAGCTTAGACTTGTTCAGAAAGGACTCGTATTACAAAATTATACATTTTATTTGTTGGCGAATTCTTATAAACTTGTTTTTAAGGAATTGTGTGTCTTACATTAAGATAAGGTAACTAATCAAAATATTGTAGGTTGATCATAATCAGTATTATTTTGACGAATTTTATCCTTGCGTTTTGTGACAACTTTACTAAGATTTTTTTTTCAAACAGCGACTAGATCAATAAGGAATCTAGTTAAATGTTTTTTAAACAGCCAAAAAATCTGCATTTCACGATAAAAATGTACGGTTAACAAGAGAGTTATATTTTTTATCTAGCGAAAATCAATATTTTTCATTTAGAATAAGTTGTAGTTCCAGTCCTCAAACAATTTAAGAATGAGCAATGAATGATTGAATGAATGAATGAATGAGTGCCAGCCCCGGGCACTGGAGGCCTTGGTAATTTTTTCCTTTGTATAAGATATTTATTTCGTTAATTTAATTCTAATACGAAATCCTTTCTTCCCGTTCCAAAGCCACATGAACGTTACACGTGGTCACATACTCGGTCATTAAGACATGTGCGCACAGACAGACGGTCGCCTCGTCGCCAATTTATGAATAAACTTACACGTGTTATATATCACTAGTCGATGATATAATTTTATGAAATATGGTATAAGATTTGATAATAGAGCTTTGGGATTTTTTTGCGAGATTATGGTGTGGGTTTCCGTTGTACATTTTTGTATGTTACAGTATATATATATTAAGAAATAATAGTTACTTAGCTAATGTTCACATGGAATTCGGTCGGTGTATTTTTTTTTATAGCACCAGAATTTCAGAATAAACTAAAATTTAAAATTTGTATGAGCAGATTGACAGACCGACTTTCATAGTGTTTATAGTAGATTTTTTAAATATACCAAATGTTGTTTGAGAAGACCTGCAGGAAAAACAAGGTCATTTTTGTTCGTAGAACCAGTCACTGCTGGGGAAAAAGTTTTTTTGATTTTTTGAGTACGACCGCCTACCGAATTGGCAGATCTGAATGAGCCCCGGTGATAGTAAAGATTTTTTAAAGCTTTTATTTGTGACGTTTTCAACCAAATGTGGTAACATTGTCGCTTGTTGATAAGGTTGATTTCTAATTGAAGCTAGGTGTTAAATCAATATCACAAGATATCGCAAACACATCTTCTTATATATCACTACATAGTATAAAACAAAGTCGCTTTCCGCTGTCTGTCCGTCTGTCCCTATGTATGCTTAGATCTTTAAAACTACGCAACAGATTTGAAGCGGTTTTTTAATAGATACAGTGATTCAACGGGAAGGTTTGTATGCATCATTTGTAAGGGTTTTGTGCCGGGGCGGGTCGCTAGTAAGCTAGTATATAGTAGGTAATATATCTGAAAATAAGGCCCACTCACAAAGCCAAACCATTTGCAAAGAGAATTCACATCGACATCCTTACTTCTTTTGTTATCTGCACCCATCTGCTCTAATAACATCTTAGTACTAAAACGACATACGTAACTACAGAGCTTGTATGAATGTATAACGATATGGAATCAAGTTGTATGTTTGTGTCAAGCGCACAAATCATCCTGTCGCGTCGCGTCGGATGTGCGGGCGCATGGCAGTTATTCTCAACGCTTTAGGCGCACCGATGCATGTACTTACAATGTCTCAATAAAAAGATACAAAAAAAGAACAATTGATTAAATCCTCAATTTTGTTTGTCATACAGAAAACTTTTAGTGTTTACATTTTTAAAGGGGTTTTTACTAAGTAAATGTTTTTAAGAACAATAATAACTGCATCAATAAATTGTTCTGATATTTAGATTAAGGTAATATTTGTAAAACTTGACAACTAAAAAGTGCGTATGAAATAAAACTATGAAAACAGATTGTATCGCGTATATTGAATTTATAATACATCCCGACGTTTCGAACCCTTTACAGCGTTCGTGGTCAACGGGTGACGGAGGAAAAGCTACAAAGTGCAAAAAGTGCTTGTTGCTAGGCCTATTTGAATAAAAAATGCTTTGACTTTGAGCAGTATTAGTATTTCCGATCATACTAACAAATCCTCCTTATATGTATATGGGTGGGTGTCTCCTTATATTTTATTAAATTGTCGAAAGCCTCGGGTTGGCTTACGCCACCTTTAACTATAATTCTCGCGTCGATCGATGGTCCCTATAATTATGGAACTACTTCAAGTATCTTTTGGTTAGGTTTAATTTAAAAAAAAATCAAGAAAATATGTTTTACCGAGTTTTTATTACTTAAATGTTACATTTATTAATAAATTAATGTGCTAAACTTCAAAAAATGACTAGAAACATTTTACGTAACAGCTTCTCCATATAAAAATGAACTGTTAAGAGGTAAACTGTTTGGCTTTAAGAGCTCTGTAAGCGAACGGAGCCAGTCGCTGAAAAACAAGCGGAAGCCAATCGTTAGCATTGGCGCATGTGTCGCGTAAACACGATTTCATTCATTAAAGTTTAATTGGCCCTTAATGGAATTGTTACGAAACGGTTTGGTGCAACGGAACTGATACGTTTGAAATTTGTATATCTTTAGTAGTTTTCTCGCGTTGTTTATTCATAAGCATTGTTTGAAGCGCCGTATCTCTATTAGATGGCATTATATTTTATCTTCTTGAATAGTTCTACTATTTATTAGGATATAAAAAATAACAGTAATTTGACAAATGGAAAATTAAATTTATATGAGTGTGTACACTGAACAAAGTGCTTTAAAAATATTGTAGGCTTATTTTACCTCCACTGGCAGTTATATAACATTATAATATAGGTAATATGTATTAAGATATCGTGTGACAAGGACAAAATTTTATTGTACCTATTGATAGTGTTATATTATTAATTTTTAACAAGCAGAAACGTCTGCGATCGATGCTATTAAGCTTAGAATAAATTTAAAAGTGGAAAAATTACTGCCTTGGGTGAGACTTGAACTCACGGCCTCTGGATCTCTGGTTCAGTGTTATATTATGTTGTACCTGCAATACAATGTTATGACGGTATACTTATAAGTCTTATAACACACACGTTATACTTATAATTATGCTCGTAAGAGCACCATTAGTTAGACGATTCAGTAACCACAAAACGTTTAGCGCTATGCAGCGCCAAGTACCTACTATAATTTCGACTAGCTTGAATTTATGTAGGAAAGCTTCCTGCGTTTATAATTCAAGCTTATTATTCACAAAATACACACGAAACAAAATGCTAAGCGCCGCATAAAATCAACTTGCAGCGACAAAACGCGGCGGTGCGTTCAGAAACCACAATAAAGTAAGTTTACAGCCACAGCACCTCTTTACGGCTATAATCTATTCCGAAAGCTCTCGGAGCTCTTATAATGGTCCTTAAGTGCGGTAAATGAAGTGTTTAAACTCCGGGAAAGTGTGAATTGTTTTTTTTCTTCTTGCTTATGGTAACAATAACAGTCACATTTGAAAACGCTATGCCTTTGAGAGTGACGATTTATTTAAAAGGGGACGTTTTTAATATATAAGGCTTTACTTGTTGTTTGTTCTTGGCATAATTGTAACTAAAACATTTTGTTCTCATTGTAATAAAAATGGTATGGCCATGGTCCAAGTAGGTATTTTTACTTTACTAGTATCTAAACGCAATGTAACGGAGTTCGTCGCATGAAAAAACCGAAAGAAAATCTCGAAAGTTTCCTTCAGTAATTAAAACAAAATATAGAATATTACCCCTCCTAAATATCAATTGATATTCCCTTCCGCGGCTTCCGCCCACGTAATCAAATGAAAAGTTAACCACAACCTAACCCGTTTCATCTCCAAATCATAATACCGATTTGTATCATCAAAGAACAATCACAAAGGAACTCTAAAAGCATAATGAGACGGCAAGTACGGGCCTCAATTTGCTTCATAAATATGTATGGGGCCTTCTTTCCTTTACTTATCAATTATGGGCCCGGCCGTGTCACACGAAGGGTTAAAGTTTTTGGGGGCCGTTTCGGTTTTTTGCAATCTGTTTTAAGTAAGGATAGGACGATTGTGCCGTGTCGTCGAAAATATTTGTATGGGGACCTTTTTAGTGTTCCGTGCAAAACTTCGTTTTGAAAAACGGAACACATAATATTTTCAAAATAACAAGTGCTTTTTACTTTTGGTAAGTTTATAAATAGTTACGCCAGAGGTAGCTAGGTGTTTACCTTAAAGTAAAGTTTGTTGTTTTCATCCTTGCTTTGCATGAAAGTCGTGTAAAGTGTAAAAATATTTTTGTTTATTCTCGCGCAGCCCCCACAGAGGCTTTGCGGAGCCCTAGGGGTACGATACACTAAAAGTTCAAATGACTTAAATTGTGTTGTCACAATATGTGAACTTTTCTTACTCGTAGGTATTGTGCTTCATAACATAACGCAAATACTATGTAAGTACATAATATATATGTACTGCGACATCCTTAATTCAAAACTTTTATGAAATTAAACTCCAAAACCCACGATCAAAGTCGTTATCCAAACCTTGTAATACTCGAACTTAAAAGCTAAACCCACATTATGCCGGCTCAACACACTGTCAACAGACCTAACCCTAAACTGCCGCCGGTTAAACCGGGGGAGCGTTTTACTGCCAAAAAATACCCGGCAATTTCTCTTTCAATGACAACATCCCCCGGGCGACGATAGTGGCGCTAGTGTCTATGTGAACACTTAAATTAGGAAGGAGATATTTTAGTTCTAAAAATTTCCGTGTGCATTTAAATTTTGTTGTTTTATTCTCCATGGCCCCAAGGTAGTTTCGATCGACTCGATTATATTTAGGGTTAAACGTCATTGATATTGCAAGCCGTTGGAGGGCTATTGAATTTTTTTTCTCTAATTTGTACGGGCCTGTGGGGTTTGTGTTTATTTATGTTTAATTTGCTGATCGGGTGCGGCGTGAAATGTGTTTTGTTTGATACAGTTTTCACGATTTTTGTTAGCTGGTTACTGCAGCTCCTTTTTTTGTTATTGATAAGAAACAGTATATCAATCATAACTTTATGAAACTATGTATTTCAGATTTAGTTTAAAGGGCGCCACTGATTACCAGTCCGCCGGACGATATCAGCCTGTCAGTTAATCGCAAAAGGCCACACACTAACAGTTCTCGTTCAGGTTTCGGCCTGACGGCTAACACGAACCGATAGTGTTAAAAGTCTGCAACGATTTTGACAGCTTACGCAGTGCAAGTGTTATTTATACGTCATAATTTCATAGAAGTTTGACGTTTAAAATAACACTTGCACTGCGTGTGCTACCAAAATTGTTGCAGGTTTATCTTTGTTTCTCTCTATGCAATACATATACATAGTATACACAAGTAGACATGAAATCGAGCGACCAGGGGTTCATACACATATTCATGTATTGACAGTTTCATGTATGGCAGCATAATCCTTTTTCTTTTTCACTTATAAATTTCGGTATTTCGCCCTCGCTTCCTTGCTATGATGCCATAACCCGATCATGAAAAAATGCCCGGTCGGTGATAAAGACAAAGCATGGCACTATTTTTTCTTTCCTCTTATAGGAATCGCAAAAAGACTATCTTTCTCTATCAAAGAGTGTCAGGCCCTTGATGCAATATGAGACTAATGGCTGACATAAACGTCTGTCAAATCTAAGCAGCCGTTGATAATCGTTTGGCCCTGTCATTTTGACATTTGTGATTCTTAGAAACAGTGTTTTGAATAAGGGGGTTACTACAAATAATTCCAATCGGCTTCAACTGTAGGCATATTAGAGCTCATGATTGTAGACGTTGGTAGTCGGCAACCATTTTATAGGCCCCTTGGGACACGCTACCCCGGCCCGGAATACCCTGGAGCCCCTTCGTGTCTACGCTAAATTTGAGTCAACCGAGGTGAGGCGAGGTAGGTGCGAAAGAAGGAGAAATGTTTTTTTTCGCTTTCTTAGTACAGTGTTGAAGATTTTAATAATTTGCACTACTATATAATTTAAGTTAAGTAGGCAGTGTTGGCCGAACGCTAATGCCATTAACCATTAAAAATTAACAATTAAAAAGGTTAATGGCCATTAACCATTAGCCATTTAATTCGGATTAAAGTTAATTCGGATTAAAGTTAATTCGGATTAAATTTTTGAGACGTTAATGGCCATTGAAGTTAATTCGGATTAACTTTAATTCGGATTAACTTCAATGGCCATTAAAGTTTCTAAAAATTTATTAGAATTACTCTCAATTGCATCAACGTCTAATAAAATTACATTCGTGATATTTTAAAATGAGACAGCAAAATGACCCTGACTGAACCCTGGCAGTAGTAGCAGTACCTACCTACTACCTAGTAGAATTCTGGTTTGGTGCAACACAGACATACGCGGTTTTGGTCATTTAAATCGTCTTGATGAGCACTTCGGAGAGCCGTACCCACGATAGAGCTGATGCTGAACCCTGGCAGTACCTAATGGATCTAAGGTTTGGTGCAACATAGGCACACGCTGTTTTAGTCATCCGACTCGTCTTGATGAGCACTTCGGAGAGCCATACCCATGATAGAGCTGATGCTGAACCCTGGCAGTACCTAATGGATCTAAGGTTTGGTGCAACATAGGCACACGCTGTTTTAGTCACCCGACTCGTCTTGATGAGCACTTAGGAGAGCAGTACCCATAATGGAGGTGATGCTGAACCCTGGCAGTACCTAGCGGAACTAAGGTTTGGTGCAACATAGGCACACGCTGTTTTAGTCATCCGACTCGTCTTGATGAGCACTTAGGAGAGCAGTACCCATGATAGAGCTGATGCTGAACCCTGGCACTACCTAGTGGATCTAAGGTTTGGTGCAACATAGGCACACGCTGTTTTAGTCACCCGACTCGTCTTGATGAGCACTTAGGAGAGCGGTACCCATGATAGAGCTGATGCTGAACCCTAGCAGTACCTAGTGGATCTAAGGTTTGGTGCAACATAGGCACACGCTGTTTTAGTCACCCGACTCGTCTTGATGAGCACTTAGGAGAGCAGTACCCATAATGGAGCTGATGCTGAACCCTGGCAGTACCTAGTGGATCTAAGGTTTGGTGCAACATAGGCACACGCTGTTTTAGTCACCCGACTCGTCTTGATGAGCACTTAGGAGAGCAGTACCCATGATAGAGCTGATGCTGAACCCTGGCAGTACCTAGTGGATCTAAGGTTTGGTGCAACATAGGCACACGCTGTTTTAGTCACCCGACTCGTCTTGATGAGCACTTAGGAGAGCGGTACCCATGATAGAGCTGATGCTGAACCCTGGCAGTACCTAGTGGATCTAAGGTTTGGTGCAACATAGGCACACGCTGTTTTAGTCACCCGACTCGTCTTGATGAGCACTTAGGAGAGCAGTACCCATGATAGAGCTGATGCTGAACCCTGGCACTACCTAGTGGATCTAAGGTTTGGTGCAACATAGGCACACGCTGTTTTAGTCATCCGACTCGTCTTGATGAGCACTTAGGAGAGCAGTACCCATGATAGAGCTGATGCTGAACCCTGGCAGTACCTAGTGGATCTAAGGTTTGGTGCAACATAGGCACACGCTGTTTTAGTCACCCGACTCGTCTTGATGAGCACTTAGGAGAGCGGTACCCATGATAGAGCTGATGCTGAACCCTGGCAGTACCTAGTGGATCTAAGGTTTGGTGCAACATAGGCACGCGCTGTTTCGGTCATCCGACTCGTCTTGATGAGCACTTAGGAGAGCGGTACCCATGATAGAGCTGATGCTGCACCCTGGCAGTACCTAGTGGATCTAAGGTTTGGTGCAACATAGGCACGCGCTGTTTAGGTCATCCGACTCGTCTTGATGAGCACTTAGAAGAGCAGTACCCATGATAGAGCTGATGCTGAACCCTGGCAGTACCTAGTGGGTCTAAGGTTTGGTGCAACATAGGCACACGCTGTTTTAGTCATCCGACTCGTCTTGATGAGCACTTAGGAGAGCAGTACCCATGATAGAGCTGATGCTGAACCCTGGCAGTACCTAGTGGATCTAAGGTTTGGTGCAACATAGGCACACGCTGTTTTAGTCACCCGACTCGTCTTGATGAGCACTTAGTAGAGCGGTACCCATGATAGAGCTGATGCTGAACCCTGGCAGTACCTAGTGGATCTAAGGTTTGGTGCAACATAGGCACGCGCTGTTTAGGTCGTCCGACTCGTCTTGATGAGCACTTAGGAGAGCAGTACCCATGATAGAGCTGATGCTGCACCCTGGCAGTACCTAGTGGATCTAAGGTTTGGTGCAACATAGGCACGCGCTGTTTTGGTCATCTGACTCGTCTTGATGAGCACTTAGGAGAGCGGTACCCACGATAGAGCTGATGCTGAACCCTGGCAGTACCTAGTGGATCTAAGGTTTGGTGCAACATAGGCACGCGCTGTTTTGGTCATCTGACTCGTCTTGATGAGCACTTAGTAGAGCGGTACCCATGATAGAGCTGATGCTGAACCCTGGCAGTACATAGTGGAAGTAAGGTTTGGTGCAACATAGGCACGCGCTGTTTTGGTCATCCGACTCGTCTTGAGGAGCACTTAGAAGAGCAGTAACCATGATAGAGCTGATGCTGAACCCTGGCAGTACCTAGTGGATCTAGGGTTTGGTGCAACATAGGCACACGCTGTTTTAGTCATCCGACTCGTCTTGATGAGCACTTAGGAGTGCAGTACCCATGATAGAGCTGATGCTGAACCCTGGCAGTACCTAGTGGATCCAGGGTTTGGTGCAACATAGGCACACGCTGTTTTAGTCATCCGACTCGTCTTGATGAGCACTTAGGAGAGCAGTACCCATGATAGAGCTGATGCTGAACCCTGGCAGTACCTAGTGGATCTAAGGTTTGGTACAACATAGGCACACGCTGTTTTAGTCACCCGACTCGTCTTGATGAGCACTTAGGAGAGCAGTACCCATAATGGAGCTGATGCTGAACCCTGGCAGTACCTAGTGGAACTAAGGTTTGGTGCAACATAGGCACACGCTGTTTTAGTCATCCGACTCGTCTTGATGAGCACTTAGGAGAGCAGTACCCATGATAGAGCTGATGCTGAACCCTGGCACTACCTAGTGGATCTAAGGTTTGGTGCAACATAGGCACACGCTGTTTTAGTCACCCGACTCGTCTTGATGAGCACTTAGGAGAGCAGTACCCATAATAGAGCTGATGCTGAACCCTGGCAGTACCTAGCGGAACTAAGGATTAGTGCAACATAGGCACACGCTGTTTTAGTCATCCGACTCGTCTTGATGAGCACTTAGAAGAGCAGTACCCATGATAGAGCTGATGCTGAACCCTGGCAGTACCTAGTGGGTCTAAGGTTTGGTGCAACATAGGCACACGCTGTTTTAGTCATCCGACTCGTCTTGATGAGCACTTAGGAGAGCAGTACCCATGATAGAGCTGATGCTGAACCCTGGCAGTACCTAGTGGATCTAAGGTTTGGTGCAACATAGGCACACGCTGTTTTAGTCACCCGACTCGTCTTGATGAGCACTTAGTAGAGCAGTACCCATGATAGAGCTGATGCTGAACCCTGGCAGTACCTAGTGGATCTAGGGTTTGGTGCAACATAGGCACACGCTGTTTTAGTCATCCGACTCGTCTTGATGAGCACTTAGGAGTGCAGTACCCATGATAGAGCTGATGCTGAACCCTGGCAGTACCTAGTGGATCCAGGGTTTGGTGCAACATAGGCACACGCTGTTTTAGTCATCCGACTCGTCTTGATGAGCACTTAGGAGAGCAGTACCCATGATAGAGCTGATGCTGAACCCTGGCAGTACCTAGTGGATCTAAGGTTTGGTACAACATAGGCACACGCTGTTTTAGTCACCCGACTCGTCTTGATGAGCACTTAGGAGAGCAGTACCCATAATGGAGCTGATGCTGAACCCTGGCAGTACCTAGCGGAACTAAGGTTTGGTGCAACGTAGGCACACGCTGTTTTAGTCATCCGACTCGTCTTGATGAGCACTTAGGAGAGCAGTACCCATGATAGAGCTGATGCTGAACCCTGGCAGTACCTAGTGGATCTAAGGTTTGATGCATCATAGGGACACGCTGTTTTAGTCACCCGACTCGTCTTGATAAGCACTTAGGAGAGCGGTACCCATGATAGAGCTGATGCTGAACCCTGGCAGTACCTAGTGGATCTAGGGTTTGGTGCAACATAGGCACACGCTGTTTTAGTCACCCGACTCGTCTTGATGAGCACTTAGGAGAGCAGTACCCATAATGGAGCTGATGCTGAACCCTGGCAGTACATAGTGGATCTAAGGTTTGGTGCAACATAGGCACGCGCTGTTTAGGTCATCCGACTCGTCTTGATGAGCACTTAGAAGAGCAGTACCCATGATAGAGCTGATGCTGAACCCTGGCAGTACCTAGTGGATCTAAGGTTTGGTGCAACATAGGCACACGCTGTTTTAGTCACCCGACTCGTCTTGATGAGCACTTAGGAGAGCGGTACCCATGATAGAGCCTTACCACCTACCTTAGATCCACTAGGTATTGCCAGAGTTCAGCATCAGCTCTATCATGGGTACTGCTCTCCTAAGTGCTCATCAAGACGAGTCGGATGACCAAAACAGCGCGTGCCTATGATGCACCAAACCTTAGATCCACTAGGTACTGCCAGGGTTCAGCATCAGCTCTATCATGGGTACTGCTCTCCTAAGTGCTCATCAAGACGAGTCGGATGACTAAAACAGCGTGTGCCTATGTTGCACCAAACCCTAGATCCACTAGGTACTGCCAGGGTTCAGCATCAGCTCTATCATGGGTACCGCTCTCCTAAGTGCTTATCAAGACGAGTCGGGTGACTAAAACAGCGTGTCCCTATGATGCACCAAACCTTAGATCCACTAGGTACTGCCAGGGTTCAGCATCAGCTCTATCATGGGTACTGCTCTCCTAAGTGCTCATCAAGACGAGTCGGATGACTAAAACAGCGTGTGCCTACGTTGCACCAAACCTTAGTTCCGCTAGGTACTGCCAGGGTTCAGCATCAGCTCCATTATGGGTACTGCTCTCATAAGTGCTCATCAAGACGAGTCGGATGACTAAAACAGCGTGTGCCTATGTCGCACCAAACCTTAGATCCATTAGGTACTGCCAGGGTTCAGCATCAGCTCTATCATGGGTACTGCTCTCCTAAGTGCTCATCAAGACGAGTCGGATGACTAAAACAGCGTGTGCCTATGTTGCACCAAACCTTAGATCCATTAGGTACTGCCAGGGTTCAGCATCAGCTCTATCATGGGTACTGCTCTACTAAGTGCTCATCAAGACGAGTCGGGTGACTAAAACAGCGTGTGCCTATGTTGCACCAAACCTTAGACCCACTAGGTACTGCCAGGGTTCAGCATCAGCTCTATCATGGGTACTGCTCTTCTAAGTGCTCATCAAGACGAGTCGGATGACCTAAACAGCGCGTGCCTATGTTGCACCAAACCTTAGATCCACTATGTACTGCCAGGGTTCAGCATCAGCTCCATTATGGGTACTGCTCTCCTAAGTGCTCATCAAGACGAGTCGGGTGACTAAAACAGCGTGTGCCTATGTTGCACCAAACCCTAGATCCACTAGGTACTGCCAGGGTTCAGCATCAGCTCTATCATGGGTACCGCTCTCCTAAGTGCTTATCAAGACGAGTCGGGTGACTAAAACAGCGTGTCCCTATGATGCACCAAACCTTAGATCCACTAGGTACTGCCAGGGTTCAGCATCAGCTCTATCATGGGTACTGCTCTCCTAAGTGCTCATCAAGACGAGTCGGATGACTAAAACAGCGTGTGCCTACGTTGCACCAAACCTTAGTTCCGCTAGGTACTGCCAGGGTTCAGCATCAGCTCCATTATGGGTACTGCTCTCATAAGTGCTCATCAAGACGAGTCGGGTGACTAAAACAGCGTGTGCCTATGTCGCACCAAACCTTAGATCCATTAGGTACTGCCAGGGTTCAGCATCAGCTCTATCATGGGTACTGCTCTCCTAAGTGCTCATCAAGACGAGTCGGATGACTAAAACAGCGTGTGCCTATGTTGCACCAAACCTTAGATCCATTAGGTACTGCCAGGGTTCAGCATCAGCTCTATCATGGGTATGGCTCTCCGAAGTGCTCATCAAGACGAGTCGGATGACTAAAACAGCCTGTGCCTATGTTGCACCAAACCTTAGATCCATTAGGTACTGCCAGGGTCCAGCATCAGCTCTATCTTGGGTACTGCTCTTCCAAGTGCTCATCAAGACGAGTCGGATGACTAAAACAGCGTGTGCCTATGTTGCACCAAACCTTAGTTCCGCTAGGTACTGCCAGGGTTCAGCATCAGCTACATTATGAGTACTGCTCTCCTAAGTGCTCATCAAGACGAGTCGGGTGACTAAAACAGCGTGTGCCTATATTGCACCAAACCTTAGATCCACTAGGTACTGCCAGGGTTCAGCATCAGCTCTATCATGGGTACTGCTCTCCTAAGTGCTCATCAAGACGAGTCGGATGACTAAAACAGCGTGTGCCTACGTTGCACCAAACCTTAGTTCCGCTAGGTACTGCCAGGGTTCAGCATCAGCTCCATTATGGGTACTGCTCTCATAAGTGCTCATCAAGACGAGTCGGATGACTAAAACAGCGTGTGCCTATGTTGCACCAAACCTTAGATCCATTAGGTACTGCCAGGGTTCAGCATCAGCTCTATCATGGGTACTGCTCTCCTAAGTGCTCATCAAGACGAGTCGGATGACTAAAACAGCGTGTGCCTATGTTGCACCAAACCTTAGATCCATTAGGTACTGCCAGGGTTCAGCATCAGCTCTATCATGGGTACTGCACTCCTAAGTGCTCATCAAGACGAGTCGGATGACTAAAACAGCGTGTGCCTATGTTGCACCAAACCTTAGTTCCGCTAGGTACTGCCAGGGTTCAGCATCAGCTCCATTATGGGTACTGCTCTCCTAAGTGCTCATCAAGACGAGTCAGGTGACTAAAACAGCGTGTGCCTATGTTGCACCAAACCTTAGATCCACTAGGTAGTTCCAGGGTTCAGCATCAGCTCTATCATGGGTACTGCTCTCCTAAGTGCTCATCAAGACGAATCGGATGACTAAAACAGCGTGTGCCTATGTTGCACCAAACCTTAGTTCCGCGAGGTACTGCCAGGGTTCAGCATCAGCTCCATTATGGGTACTGCTCTCCTAAGTGCTCATCAAGACGAGTCGGGTGACTAAAACAGCGTGTGCCTATGTTGCACCAAACCTTAGATCCACTAGGTACTGCCAGGGTTCAGCATCAGCTCTATCATGGGTACTGCTCTCCTAAGTGCTCATCAAGACGAGTCGGGTGACTAAAACAGCGTGTGCCTATGTTGCACCAAACCTTAGATCCACTAGGTACTGCCAGGGTTCAGCATCAGCTCTATCATGGGTACTGCTCTCCTAAGTGCTCATCAAGACGAGTCGGGTGACTAAAACAGCGTGTGCCTATGTTGCACCAAACCTTAGATCCACTAGGTACTGCCAGGGTTCAGCATCAGCTCTATCATGGGTACCGCTCTCCTAAGTGCTCATCAAGACGAGTCGGGTGACTAAAACAGCGTGTGCCTATATTGCACCAAACCTTAGATCCACTAGGTACTGCCAGGGTTCAGCATCAGCTCTATCATGGGTACCGCTCTCCTAAGTGCTTATCAAGACGAGTCGGGTGACTAAAACAGCGTGTCCCTATGATGCACCAAACCTTAGATCCACTAGGTACTGCCAGGGTTCAGCATCAGCTCTATCATGGGTACTGCTCTCCTAAGTGCTCATCAAGACGAGTCGGATGACTAAAACAGCGTGTGCCTACGTTGCACCAAACCTTAGTTCCGCTAGGTACTGCCAGGGTTCAGCATCAGCTCCATTATGGGTACTGCTCTCATAAGTGCTCATCAAGACGAGTCGGATGACTAAAACAGCGTGTGCCTATGTTGCACCAAACCTTAGATCCATTAGGTACTGCCAGGGTTCAGCATCAGCTCTATCATGGGTATGGCTCTCCGAAGTGCTCATCAAGACGAGTCGGATGACTAAAACAGCCTGTGCCTATGTTGCACCAAACCTTAGATCCATTAGGTACTGCCAGGGTTCAGCATCAGCTCTATCATGGGTATGGCTCTCCGAAGTGCTCATCAAGACGAGTCGGATGACTAAAACAGCCTGTGCCTATGTTGCACCAAACCTTAGATCCATTAGGTACTGCCAGGGTTCAGCATCAGCTCTATCATGGGTACGGCTCTCCGAAGTGCTCATCAAGACGATTTAAATGACCAAAACCGCGTATGTCTGTGTTGCACCAAACCAGAATTCTACTAGGTAGTAGGTAGGTACTGCTACTACTGCCAGGGTTCAGTCAGGGTCATTTTACTCTCTCATTTTAAAATATCACGAATGTAATTTTATTAGACGTTAATCCAAATTGAGAGTAATTCGGATTAATTATTTGACTTTCATGCCCATTGAAGTTAATCCGAATTAAAGTTAATCCGAATTAACTTCAATGGCCATTAACGTCTCAAAAATTTAATCCGAATTAACTTTAATCCGAATTAACTTTAATGCAATTGGTTAATGGCGGAACTAATGGTTAATAAAATTGATCAATGGTTAATTAAAATTAACAATTACGGCCAACACTGTAAGTAGGTACATATGTATAATAACTAGAGACTGATGACCCCACAGTCAAACTCTTTATTGAGTTTTGCGGGGTTAGTCGGTAGTAGGTAGCTTTTGATCATACAGAAACAAGTAAGCTTTGAGTGCTCACACAAAACATCAGTTTTATTACTTTTAATAATAGACCAAATAATATGTATGGCTTTTTTACCTGATTTGGGCTCTATACTTGGTTCGCTATACCTAGCTAAGCCGAGTAGTCTGAGTGAAGTTGTATGACGTGTGTTGTAAACGTATAATTAATAAGTCTAATATTCATTAAAAACTTAATACGTACCTAAGAAACCTACGTATTTAGTTTAAATCTTATTACAAATAAGTTTTTTGCGAAGCTGCTAAAAACTTATTATAAATAAGTTTTCATCTATTTATGGAGTAAGAAGGTACTCTATTTAAGCTTACTTAAGTCTCTATTCTTTTGATTAACGAAAATTATGTGTATTTTTCAACCAATTTCACCCAACATAATTAGGTACGATAACAGACCTATAGATAGGTACAACCAGACTTTAATAAATGATCCATAAAAAATGATTACGTTGATTTGTTTTTTTCGTTTTTAATGGAAGTTGAGCGAGTGAGACCAATCTTCAATATGCTCACTCACCTACTGTCATATATAAATATTAATTACGTATACTGTCCATACAGTATTATTGCCTTCCAAATGTAAGTATATTTTACCGGACATACCTATAAGAAGTATACTTATTTTTGGAATATTTACTTTAAAATACTACACGAAATCTGCCTGCTAATAAAGTTAAAATCACTCAAAACGGCTGAACAGAACTACAGATAGCTTAGTGATCTGTAATTAATGAAGGAAAATCACTTAACTTGAATAAAAGTGTGTTTATAGTGTGTTTATTCAGTAAATGACATATTTGGAGTGTTAAGAACAGTCAAAGTTTTTACATACCGTTGCTATAAACACCTAAGCCAATAAGGTAATATATCATATTGTACATGTAGTTTACAAAGGTTACACTAATAACATGCTTCTGGACGGTTCCCTAGAATCTTGTATAGAAACTAGCACTTTTGCCCCCTCCCACCGTTGTCGCACCATTCGGACGGCGGGCGCAGCCGCTGAGGTGGCGGCTCTACAAAAGCGGACAAATTACCTGATCGTCCCAGTAGCCGTAGACGTCCAGTTGTTGATGCGCAGAGGCAAAAACATTCCTTAGGGAAGTAGGGCGCCGCTTGCAAGAAAGGGGCCCGTGCTCCGGGTCTTTCCTGGTGCAAAGGCTGTCCATCGCAACTGAACGCGGTAACGCAGCGAGTGTGATTGGCACCTTTGCGCCCGGGTTACGCGGGAAGGCCTCTTTCAGTAGTTTTTATATTGCGTGTTTAATTTTAGATTTATTTAGGTTTCTTAGATTTAATAAAGTTTTATTCATAGATTTATTTAGTTCATAAGTTATTCTTTTTATGATATTGTTATTCTTTATATTAATAAATGTTACCTTTCAAACTAGAAGAGAAATCTATAATTCTTTAGATGTTTCCAGTATACTGGAAGTCTCCGGTTCACACGCGGTCGCCACTAAATAACCTCCTTTTTTATTTTTTTGACGCAGGGGTAAATACATTTACGTATTTCACCCCCGGGCTGCGAAAGCCCGTTGGGGATGGGGTAGTATGTGGGACTCGCTCCTCCCGTAACTGCCTTTGATAACCAGAGGCAGGGGAGGAGAATACCCACTAACTTCCCCTGCGGCGTTACCCTCTCTGCCGTTTTGGAGGAGCATCATGAAATCACTAATATTCTACCACGATGCTCCCCCGGCTCAATAACCTCCCTGCCCTGAGCATTACCTACGAAGCTTAACTAAGAGAAGTTGGATTAATTGTTTCCTAAACAAGTTCCGTATTTACTAATTCTACCAAAATACGTCCACACAAAATGCCCTCAACGCGTTTTCTGTCAGCTTGCGTGTGAGCACATGCGGGCACAAACAACGACACAAAATCAAAACGTCATATTCACCAATACACTTCAAACTATTTCGGTCATTTTGTTATTAAAAACTACAGTTTATCAGCCATCGGATTGGTAAAAAGTCTGTTAACGTAAATTGCTAAAACATTTGATTCGTTAACGATTCTGGAGAGTACTTTAAAATGCGGGTCGGGATTTTTTGTTTCGATTAATAATTTTAATTGATGGCGGTAGGTGTGAAGCGTTGGAACATCTGTTTTAGGCCCAATAACAGTTACTGCTTAGAAAATAAAAATAAACTGTGATCTATACTAATTTAGTTGTGGCCGCATTTACACTTGGCAAAGTTATGATTTCTATTATGTAAATCACAACATGTCTAAGCTAAGTTTGGGGATAGATCAGAGACATTTATTTGTGTTTGCTCCACTCTCGTCTTTAAACGTTGCCAGCACTCCTAAGAACTCTTAATACTCTTAAGAATCAGAACATGTTTACATTGGGTCACTTTTGAACAACTCAACTGATGGCTGACCCGTCTGACCGAGCGCCGCAATTATTTAGACACCTTTTGTAGAATACCTACACCAAGAGCTGTCTATTTGTGACGTTTTCAACCAAAAGGTACCACATTGTCGCTTGTCGATAAGGTTGATTTCAAACTAAAGCTATATGGGAATAGCGCCTTATTGACAACCGACAATAAGTACCCTTTTGATTGAGAATGGCACATTTTCTATGACAAAATACTGTGAGATGATACTCATTTTTATTTAAAACTAACTGACAATATTACTTAATGAATGACATCAGCGACTCAAAACATCACTCTCTGATTACTTCATCAAGCGCCCTTAATAAGCAATCTGATGAATCGAAATAATTATACTTATTATAAGTGTTAATAATGACATGCGGGCTCCCGTGTTCAATTAGCAACTATCATTTTACACCTATTCAAAACCATTAAGGAGAACTTTAAATGTGTACAGATAAGGGTGGTTTTCCAATGAGAAGTGGAGTTATGCCGCGTACTGTGGGCGGCAACAGTAAAGTTGTTTAAGCAATATGTTTGCGTTTTATCAACGTGCATTCACCCTTTTGTCTTTCTAAATGAATGGATTAATTCGGATGACAGTGATGCTAGCGATAAAAGAGTTTAGAATCAAATAAATAAACTACTCGTCTCTAAAAACACATTGTTTTAGTTTGTGGCGTCGGAACGGAATCACAATTTACACATTTATTTATTTATCGTATGGAATTTACAGTTACTGGATTTAATTTGAATTCTAATCTAAAGATACCCTTTATGTTGAGTGAGCATTTTCTGTTTTCTTTAAACAGGCGTGGCTATTAAGTACTCTATAGTTTTTTCAGAGTTCAACATAAGTATACAAAAAATTATTCATTTTCCTAGATTGAGAAATAAAGTAACCCTCAGTGCATGGCAAAAATTTGATCTGTTATTTAAACAGGTAATGCTTTGAAAAATGGACCTTATTTATCTTTAGCATCTTACAACTCGTAGCTTTTTAATATTTAGTTGGCTGAGTTGTGGTAAAAACATTTTAAATCTAAGTACAGAAAATATACAAGAAATCTCCACAATCCCTTTAAACTCCAATCTTCGTAATTCAAACCACAATATCCGTCCTCCGGTCAAAACAGTCAAAGGGGGCCGCCGAGAAAGTTGACTCAACTCCGCTCCAGATCAACTAATTACTTGTTATTCTTGCTGATTAAAGCTCAGCTTGGGTCTAATGAGTGACTCACACGACTATCGGTCGGTGACATTTACAGGATACTACTGGTATGCGATCGCTGCACGAGTTGTACAGGACAATTCTAAACGTGCACTTACAGCAAACCTATATTAGAATGATATTGGAATCATATTAGATAGCTGTCATCCGCGCGGGAGTCTCGCTCGCACTAATAACTTGAGCGGATAAGTCTGAGCGAAATGAGCGCGCGAATAATAGCTAACTGATATAATTCCAATATCATTCTAATATCGGTTTGATGTCAGGACACGTTCGATGTTGGTTGAACGATTTAGAAGAATAGCCTCTTTTTTAAAGGTAGGAGTTCAAATTTGTAGTTTGGGAAATAGTGTTTGTAACTGTGGAATTGGATTGTCCAAAGCCCTAATGTACGAGACAGGTGTGCCTAATTTTGATCATATAATTTGTTGTTTATTGGCGAGCAAAAAACATAAAAACGTACCAGCAAAAAATTCAAAGGTTGTCCAAAAAAAACTCCAGTCCAAACCCTCTTGCAAAAGGTCTCCTCCTGAAGAGAAACATAGACCTAAGGCAACCTAAAAGTATAATAAAAGATCCATTTCCCTTTTAAACATTGATGTTACCTACTACTATTTTATGTTACATAACTGCCCTAAATTTTTGACATCATTTGACAATCACGGATGAGTCATATCATTAACCCTTTTAATTAACTTAATACCCCAATGAAGTACGGAACATTAAAACCGAAGTCGTCAACTATAAACAGCCGTAATCTGGCGTAGAAGTTCTCACAGAGACCCAGTCATCTTTCTCAATCAACAAACCATCAGGGGTTTACGATTTTTATTGTTTTCGATCCAATTGCGACAACACCACAAAGTTACTTTTTGCCGTCGACCGAATTTCAATCCTGATAAGTTTTCTTTAAATCCCCGTTGTTGGACCGACGATGTCAACTGAGTTATATAAGTTGGTTGTCTGATACGGGCGTTGACGGCCGTTTTTTTTTAATTTCCAGCCTAAAAACGATTGGATAATTAATTTTACGTCCTCTTTATTAAACTTAACTTCTTAAATCCACGGGAAACGACGTTTGTGCGAGTTTAACTCGGTTTTATTTTTAGTGGCGTTTTTTTATTGCGGATTGATTGAGCTTTGTGGCCGTGGAAGTGTTGCTCGTAAAATATTAGTTTGTTCAATCGATTAAAAGTGCATGAGTTGTTTGTGGGCACTTTTTGTGTATTATTTACTGTGTTTTTTTGACTAAAGACGAACGAGAAGTTGAACAATCTATCGGTGCAGATAACGAATTGAAATTAACCTACGTAGAATGAAATAAGGATGTTCTCCACATCTTGTTAATGAGATAAATTTAAAGCCATCACCGTAAATGTTTTTTTTTCATACCACGACGGTGGCAAACAAGCATACGGCCCGCCTGATGGTAAGCAGTCACCGTAGCCTATGGACGCCTGCAACACCAGAGATATTACATATGGTCAGTCAAGAAATGCCATGGGAAAACTGAAAGTTCCAGTTCTATTTGTTTTTAGTTACTATTTCTAATACTTTAGAATATAATAATATTTCTAATATGTTGTAAACCATCAAAATACTCTAATTATTCTTTCTTATGCACTTGCATACTTGTTTATGTCTTTTGTAGACCAAAACATGCCACTTTAGTACTGGGTTAATAAAGTCCATAAAAACTTATAAATAGCAGGCTAGGGGTTAAAACAATTGGCCGGATAAAAACTAAAGTTCACCGAAATCAAAACTCCTTAACCCAATATTTTCATAATTACTAGTGATTTTAAAACGTTGCACCGACTGCGCCCAAAAAAGGGTAATTATGAGCTCACGTCACTCGACAACGAGTCATTCATTAGCAATCTCTAATGGGAATTCGAACGAATAACATTGTTTAAAAAGTGGTAGAATGTGACAGTGACAGGCCCTGGGGAGCTGAGGATATTGCTTTGACAACGTTGCGTTTGTTTTGTACTGCGTAATAGTTAAAAAACTAGGTGTGCTAGTGTTCACTTTATATTAATTGAATTGTCAACTAATTATGTTTAATAGCAAAATTAAATTGTTTTGTTGGGACTGAACCACTTTCAAAATAGTATACCTTCAGATCCACAGTGCAGACTTCGTCATCTTAAAGAAAGGTCATCCACAATAGGTTTTGTCGAAATAAAACGTCCATTTACACATATGTCACCTGCAACACGTATCTTCAGTGAAAAATTAAAAAATAAGTGATTGCAAAAAACATAAAGGAATAACAATAAAACACATACTAAACCTATATGAGTGAAACCGCAAAGTTAGCTCAGTTAACACACAAATAAAATAAAAGCTAAGCCACATTGATGTATTTATTTACATACAAGATATATACAGTAGTACTACGTAAACGAAATTAAAAACTAGCTTAAATCTAAAATAGGCCCTCGCTGTATCGCAATGCTGATACGTTGTGCGAGGAAGCCGCCAGCTCCTCAGTCACCGGTTACGTCAACCAGACGCTTCGCGATTTAAGCTAGGTTAAGTCTAGTTACCTCTTCGTATAAAAATAACGACTTCGTTCTGTTGTCTAGTTTTTATCATTAAAACAAACCTAAACTTTATGATATTTTCAAATTGTAATAGATGTCATATATTAAAGAAAAAGTGACGAAGCCCTCCAGTGGTGAAGTTTTAAAGCCGCACAGAATAATCATTAATTTATAATAATTACATTACTTATGCAATCACGACACGCCACTTAAGCCCTAATCTGACTGATGTCACGTCAACTGTCATTTTCCCTGTTCGCGTGCCGTGGACTAAACAAAATTAAACATAATTATAGTTATCATAATTAAAATATTGATGAGAAATTTTAATGTTTCCTTATTTTGCAACTGCAAATTTTAACTAAACATCTGAAACTGCGTTGTTAATAAGATAATAAACAAATAAAAAAATCGGCCAAGTGCGAGTCGGACTCGCGTTCCAAGGGTTCCGTACATTACACAATTTAAACAATGTCGGATCGGGTCGGATCAAAAACTAAGTAATTAAGTCCGACTCACGCTTGACTGCACATTTCTAATAGGTTTTCCTGTGATCTATAGTTAAAGAACTATTTTGTGTAATTTTTTCAAAATTTTAGACCCGGTAATTTCGGAGATAAAGGGGGGAATGGTCATTTTTTGCCTATTTTCTTGAATTTTCAGATTCTCACAATGAGCTCTTTCATTTGATATGTAACACAATATAGTTAGAAAAACTTCATTTTTTAATTTTGTCATTTACCAAAAGTGGACCCAATGTTTAAAATTCATTTGTTTACGTTACATGTCCATCTTTGGGTCACAAACTTACATATGTATACCAAATTTCAACTTAATTGGTCCAGTAGTTTCGGAGAAAATAGGCTGTGACAGACGGACAGACAGACAGACAGACGCACGAGTGATCCTATAAGGGTTCCGTTTTTTCCTTTTGAGGTACGGAACCCTAAAAATACGATTGGTTAGAGTCGGACCTAGATAACTGGATGCCATTAGCAATGACAAAGTTTGTCATCATTAATGTCAAATTTCTATTAAAATAAATATGTCGTTTATAATGATACTCCTTCACTTTCTTTTATTCAAGTCGGTGCAAAGTTATAGTTGGTTAAACCAAATTGTCAATAAATAAGAACAAAAAACACTATACTCATTGTTTTCTTTTGGGTGCTAGTACTAGTGTAAGACAAATATAATATGATTCTCTCTGTCTTTGTTTGAAATGAGACAGTCCTTTAACAAACTATAGCTCAGACGGACTCTACTCCAATACTCTACCCAATAAACATCTTTAGCGTTATTTGACTGGCGGTAAGAGTTGTTAAATAGTTATAAATAATAAAACAAATAAAAAAGCCGCTTTATTTCCTTAGTTTTACACATACATATATCATAGTTTGGTTTACAATATTATAATTTGAATTGAAATATCGATGAAAGTACATAACTCTAGTTTGATCATTTGTATACAATTCATGTCCATGTAACACAAAAAAATATAATAATATTATAGCATGTCACAATAAAAAAGAAGTAATTAAAATTTGAAAATGTAATTATTATTATTTAAAGTTATGAATTATTAGTATTTAATAATTTAATTAATTCTAGTTTAAATAAGGGCCTTTCAAATGTTTCCATGCTTCTCGGTCGTTTCCCTTTTTCGTCCAGTCTTTACCTGCAATCTGCAATGCAACTTTGTAAAATAAATCTCGTCGCTCCAACATTGTTTTGGTCTCCCTTGAACTCTGTTACTGATGGGTCCTGCCCAGGTTGTTATTTTCGTAGTCCATGTTATATTGCTAAATACTTAGTTATTCTCCGAGCGAGCTCCAGGTCCAAGACTGGCGAGAAACGGCACAGGACCGGGATCAGTGGCGAACTGTCGTGTTGGAGGCCAAGACACACTTTGGGTCGCTGCGCCAGAGGAGTAAGTAAGTACTTAGTTATTACTGCAAAAAGAAAGCGAAGTTTGCTTTTGCTGCGAGTGCTGATTTTGTGGTCGAATTTCTACGTGAATGTTCCAGTATCTTTTTCTTGCTCAAGACAAGGGAAGAAAATACAATGTGAAAGAAATATCCTTTTCCTCGCGACGGTGCTAGTCAAATAGCGCTTACCAGTTAAAGCGTGTACCTATCTATCAAAAGATGGGAAAAAGACCTAATAGAAACAATAGGAAAAGACTGGAAAGAAATGGCAACAGACAGACAAAAATGGAAGAATATATTGGACAAATACTTAAATATAATAGAAAAAGGCGATTTGGAAGAGGCCTAGGTCAAAAAGACCTTACGAACATGCATATGGAAGATACACGTATATAAAGCAGAAAATAGAACAACATGTCACTGAATATAACCTACCTTTTACACTGTAAACTGTAAGCTCATAAAATTTCCAAAATCCACACAACTACCCTTTCCTTTTAACCAGTGCGTGTCACTGCTGCCATATTAAAAGCTCATGTCGGGGTAAATACCCCGACGAGCAAACACGGGGTAAAATTACCCTTATTTTTACAATATTTTGATATATTGTCGGTAATAACAGGCGGAGCGGTGGCCAAGTGACGTTTTCCAGTTGGAAATCGTGGACAAATGTGTTTGCTTAGTGTGAGGAGTTGTCGTGGGTGGGTGCGGCGGTACGATTGGTTCGTGAGTGAAATTTTTTCGAGAAGTGAGTTTTATATGTATGTTATATGACTCAATGTATGAGTAATTTTACGTTTTTGTTGATATTCTTGTAAATGGCGAATAAGTAGACAGAAGAGATTATTAGACGTTTTGTTCACAAAGTCTCATATTTCGAATTAAGTTTCACAAGTATTAATTCTAATTTTAAAATTTTTGTTATTCCTAAAGTCAATATATACTTATTGTTATCAAGTTTGTTCAAGATACCAACTTTTATTTTTAGATTTTTGGTACTTATTCGATCTTTGCATGACTGCGGCGTCGTTCTGGCAAGTATGGAACACATTCTATCTTTTAATATTACCTACTAGCGACCCGCCCCGGCTTCGCACGGGTAGTTCAACTAATTTACACAAAACTTTACAAATAACATAAAACCTTCCTCTTGAATCACTCTATCTATTAAAAAAACCGCATCAAAATCCGTTGCGTAGTTTTAAAGATCTAAGCATACATAGGGACAGACGGACGGACAGACAGCGGAAAGCGACTTTGTTTTATAATAAATAAATAAATAAATATTATAGGACATTCTTACACAGATTGACCAAGTCCCACGGTAAGCCCAAGGAGGCTTGTGTTATGGGTACTCAGACAACGATATATATAATATATAAATACTTAAATACATAGAAAACACCCATGACTCGGGAACAAATATCTGTGCTCATCACACAAATAAATGCCCTTACCGGGATTCGAACTCAGGACCATCGGCTTCACAGGCAGGGTAACTACCCACTTACTAGGCCAGACTGGTCGTCAATAGTAATAATATGTATAGTAGTAATAATATGTAGTGATAATAGTGATATGCCAATTTTACGTCGTCGTCGTCGCTAGTATTTTCCCATCCATGCACTTCACGCATTCAAGTATTAAATTTGCTAATGGAAAGTGTTCAATTTATATGCTCTAAATAGATTCAAGTTATCAACATTTATCAAAGTAAATGAACAATATTGAAACCCAATCAATTTTTTATTTTTTTTTCTCACTAAGCAACCGGCAGGATAAGCAGTTGGGCGTGTATAATACCTATTTGTAATTTTATAAGATTAAAAATCTTCGGTTATTTATATATATATATTATATTATATATTCACGTATTTATTTTATACTTATGTCTGATGATGAAAGTTTTTATTCTGCCAGCAATGATAGTTCGTCTTTTATCTCACTAAACTCACTTGACAGTTCTCACAACTTGGGCACCTTGGTATCACGCGAATTTCTCAACTCCAAAAACTTTAACGTGTGTCATATTAACGCCCAAAGCATCCCTTCTCACTTTACAGACCTGTTTGACACATTTCAGACTGACTTTGTCCACGCGGTACTTGTTTCGGAGAGTTGGCTGAAGCCTAGCCTTGACTCAACTTCTTATCCCCTGCCCGGCTTTGTTCTAATTAGAAACGATCGCACGGGTAAGGGTGGTGGTGGTGTTGCCATTTACCTCAGAAGTAACATTCCGTACAAAATCATAAATGTTTCGCCTTCTCTTTACTCTGGTTCTGCGGAATGGTTGTTTCTTGAGGTGAATGTCAAAGGAGTCAAGGCGGTACTGGGTGTAGTCTATTGTCCCCCTACGATCGATTACTTTTCCGACCTAGAGAGAGTTCTAGAGTCTATAGGCTCGGACTACGCACATCACATCATTATGGGTGACCTTAACACTGATCTCTGTAAGGACACTCCAAAAAGCCGTAAATTAAATTTCTTAATTAATTCTGTTAATTTCTCTTTTTTGCCCTTAAATCCTACTCACCATACGGCTTCCTCTGACACTTGGCTGGATGTTATTTTCACTTCTTCCCCTAGTAATGTCATAAAACATGGTCAGTTTCTTGCACCCGGTTTCTCCCACCACGACTTAATTTTCGCTTCTTACAATATCAAGCCGGGCAAGTGTAAACCTGCCATAATATACATGCGTAGCTTCGCTAAAGTTGACACTGACGCTTTGCTCCGCGACGCAGCCGCAATTGACTGGTCCCCTGTGATGACAGCTGCTAATACAGAAACCAAATTGTCTCTTTTTAATGAAGCAATATTAAAAACCTTTGACAAGCATGCACCGTTACACAGGGTTCGGGTCAGGCGGGCTCCTGCGCCGTGGATTACAGAGGGTGTGCGCATAGCCATGCGTAAAAGAGACCGTGCCTTCAGACGTTTTAAGCGTGACCGCTCTGATGAAAACTGGACGCTCTTTAAAACCGCCCGCGACAGGTGCAACCAGATGGTGCGTTCAGCGAAGCGGCGGTTTATTCATCAAAATGTAACCTCATCTTCCATGGCTAATGTTTGGAAGTTTCTGAAGCCTCTAGGTTTGGGCAAACCTGTAAGACAATTTGATAGTACCTCTTTCTCCCTTTCTGACCTTAACAAGCATTTCTCGTCTGCCCTCTCCGTTGATGACAATGTCAAAATTAACACCCTTTTTGAAGTTTTGTCCCTACCTTCGATTGGCGCGGTCTCTTTCTCTTTCTCACTCACTACCCAATCAGAGGTTAAGGCTATCATTAAGTCAATTCAATCCAAGGCAGTTGGTTGTGATGATATCGGCCGGTATATGATAGTATCTGTCCTTGACTGCGTGCTTCCTATACTGACTGATATCATCAACTTCTCGCTTTCTAACGGTGAATTTCCATCTCTCTGGCGCAGGGCGTTCGTCATACCTCTACCAAAAATCAATAACCCCTCTTTAGTAAGTCATTTCCGGCCCATTTCCATACTCCCGTTTCTGTCGAAGATCGCTGAAGCGGTGGCTCACAAGCAGCTGTCTAGGTTTATTTTCTCAAATAAACTTCTGAGCCCCTTTCAGTCAGGTTTTCGGCCGGGACATAGCACCTGTACTGCGCTGCTTAAGGTGACTGAGGACATCAGACGTGGCATGGAGAATCAAATGGTCACTGTACTTATCCTTGTAGATTTTTCAAACGCATTCAACACTGTTGACCATCAGATTCTCCTTGCCCTTCTTGAGCACCTCAATGTGTCGCCTGGTGCGCGAAATTGGTTCTCGGCTTATCTTTGCGGACGTCAGCAAGCGGTACGAGTTGATCGCGCTTTGTCGGAATGGTGTGACCTAGCCACTGGCGTGCCTCAAGGAGGTATCCTTTCACCACTACTGTTCTCCATATTTATTAATTTTATTACTCCTGACCTTCGCTGCTCGTACCATCTTTACGCCGACGACCTGCAACTCTATGACCATTGTAGCGTTACTGACCTAGCTGCTACTGTTGACAAATTAAATCTAGACCTCTTACATATCCAGCGATGGTCTGAGAAGTTCGGTCTGTTTGTCAATCCGTCTAAGTGTCAGGCCATTGTCATAGGTAGCGAACGCCAGCTCGCGAAAATAGATTCTACACCCCCCGTATATTTTAATGGCACTCCGATTCCTTACAGCCAGAGTGTAAAAGACCTAAGCGTCTATTTAGACAGCACCCTGAGTTGGAAGATACAGGTAGCTGAAATTTGCCGAAAAGTCACTGGATCTCTACATGCCCTTAACAGACTTAAACACTTTTTACCCGTTAAAACAAAAATATTATTAGCACAGACATTAATCCTACCCATAATTGACTACGGTGATGTGTGTTATCCAGACTTAAATGAAGAGCTCTTGAACAAGTTAGATCGTTTACTAAATAACTGCATTCGTTTCATTTTCTGTCTTCGTAAATACGACCATGTCTCCTCTTTCCGCTCTAAACTCGGCTGGTTTCCTATACGTGTTCGTCGAAATATTCGCATGCTTTGCACCCTCTTTTCTGTTATTAATGATCCCCAATCTTCCGAATATCTCAAATCTTTCTTCAACTACTATGGTGTTTCTCGTGTCCGTCAACTTCGCTCTACTGGCAACCTTTCTTTGTCCATACCATCTCACCGAACAGGTTTCATGTCCTATTCTTTCTCTATTCAGGCAGCTCGCCTTTGGAATAGTCTCCCTGTTAAAATTAGACAGTGTCCGAATAGATTTGCATTTAAAAAATCCTTACGTGAGTACTTTGCTGGCAGAACGATGAATTCTTAGTGTTTCTGTTTTGAAAGTTTCATCTGATATCTTATGTATTTGTATGTATGTATATTGTATGTATTTATATGAATATTATATATACAGATATATGTATGTATGTCTATGCCTGTCCATTATTTAACTATACTTGTATATATATATGTAATCACTATGTTGCACCGCCTACAAATTATCTGCTTTGCCCGAAGGTTGACTGGTAGAGAATGCCTCATAGCATTAAGTCCGCCTTTTGTACGATTGTATTTTCTTTTGTGCAATAAAGATTAAATAAATAAATAAATAAAACCCTTACTAAATTGCAAACATCCCCATGGACATCCACCCGGCGGCCTTGGCCGGCCATGATAGTATCTTTCCTTGAAAGTTTGAAGGTATAAAATAGTAGCGGTCCTGGCGGCCTAGCCAAGGTGAAGATCGCTTACGCTTTGCCATCGAATCGCTTTATGTCTCTCTATCACTCATCCATATTAGTGTGACAATGACAGTTGCGTTTCGTTTCGTTCGCTACGTTAGCGATTGGCATGTTGTCTACGGGGCCTGATATACCGCGGGCGATAGCTCATTCCACAGTTTAGCTGTGCGAGGCAGGAAGTTAATAGAGAAACGCACAGCTAAGGACTGCCTACCATCTAAATCTAAGTGATACAAATTGAAACCTTGTCGTGTAGAGTACCTAATAAGGTGGAAAGAGGCGACAACAATTTTCACCTCAAATTCGAACCCGCCCGCCCCTGTCTCGAGATCCCATAGTACCGCCGCACCTATTTGAGTTTAGATTTTTTAATGAACGCCGTACAACAGTCATTGTTTCGGTGTTTTAAATAATGGAATAAATTACTGTTTGGTTTCCAGCACACGCCAGTTTTATGGCGTTTTCGAATTATTGCCCGTGTGTTTGTACTCCTCAATTGCGTGGTTCATATTAAAATTAAACTCGTTAAGACTAGGCGTGTACTAAATACAGGGTTTTAGGGTACCGGAAAGGTATAAGATTTTTGTCAAAAATTTAATTTAAGATAAAAAAAAATCATCGCTGACTTTACTTTTTTATCAACAGGCAACTAATCAGTGTAGCTCGATGGTACTTACAGTCGCCATCAGATATATAGGAGCGGTCAAGGCGCTCACAAATATCTGAACACGCTTCTATTGTCAAGGCGATAACACTATCGCCTTGACAATATTGCGATAACTCTATGGCCTTGACAATATTCAGCGCGTTCAGATATTTGTGAACACCATCATGGCTGCTGCGATATATCTGATGGCGACTGTACATTAAATATACTTTGACAACAGTTTTATAAACATGTTCAATAAACATACAAGATTGATACAAAGTAGAGACGGACTGAGCTATATCAAAAAAAAAAATATTGATTGATTGATTGATGACATTTGACAAAAAATTATATAAAAAATAACGGTTTTAATGACAGTCCCTCACTTTGTTTCTTTCAAGTCTGTGCGAAGTTAAATTAGATAGACTAGTACCAAGATAAACATTCATAAAAATCATAAACACTAGTAAACGCACCCTAACAAGCCTAACTAATTGTGTTATAAAATACCTAATCATTGCCTACTGTGCTATTTGTATCACTACTTAATAACACGTTGCCTATGTCAACTTCTGATGGCTCCCGTTACTTGACACTACCAAATACGATTTACCGTTAACATTTTGTAAAACTATCCTTAAACCACCGACTTAGAATTCCAAATCGTTTGATTTTCTATTTCAAAACTGCATAGCGACTTATTAAATTACAAACTTAACTATACCATTCCCAAATTGGTATAACGCTTCTATTTCTTTTTAGTTAAGTTAGAAATTGGTTTGGCAATTCGTTTTTCAAGTGATAAAAATGTTGGTTAAATGGACGTGCTGCTTAATGACGTCATAGCACCCCCAAGGCACTCCAAGTATTAAAATGATAAACGTACTATCGGGTATGGAAATCTCTCAATTTATTATACGACAGGTCATTATTCTATTAGGTAAACAAAATTCAGGGGTTAATAGAGCCATTGGGTTATTAGGATAATAAAAGGGGGTTATAATGGTTGATGATATTATTAGCATGTTTTATGTGATTAGAATGTCATTTTAAACAAAATTGTGGAAGATAATGTTTAGGTACGAGTAGTAGTATCGAAACATGATTAACCAAAGATAAAATTAATAAGTAATAACCTATTAGTTTAATGCCAAAGAATAAAGTAACATTATTTCATGTACAAATCTAGTAATAATGTCAAGAATTTAAGATTTATTTATTTATTTAAGATTTATTATATTATTTTAAAACGGGTCACTCACGTATTTTTAAGTCGAATAGCTCAACATGTTATTAAAGATTTAAAAAGTACCTATCTAAATATTCTTAGCGTACCAAGACTGTACATTCTTCACGCAAATAAATTAATTTCGCAAGTTGACATAACTATTTGAACTATTTCTGTGTTTTGTTTTCAAAGATTACCGTGTGTAAATTGTGTAGGTGATAAAATAAAACCATGTTTATGATAATTGCTAGGGATAACTGTAAAATACGGATAATTAGAACCTAGTTTAAAAACTGGCCACCGTATTTTGCCCGCACCATGTAGCGTAAAAACATAATGCGTGTAAATACAGACGGGACCGCTCCTTTGAAGTCATCATCATCATCCTGCCTGTTGAGCGTAGACTGTTTTTCGTTGAAGCTCGTACGCCGAAGACTGGAACGCGCTGGCCGAAGTGAAGCTGCCGCTGCCAATTACCTCAGAAATACCACCACCATGTTACCGGGTTAGTGTGAGGGTTAGTAAGAACACTTATTTTAGGGTTAATAAGTTGTTAAGTGTAGACTAGTTGTTGATGGACTGACGAGGCTAGGTTGGGCGGTCATATTTATATGAGAGCGCGACCGCGCCCCGCCCACTGTGTCACGTGGGTGAGTTGTGCAGAGTCAGTTTCCATTTATTGGCCAATCAGCTTACGCTATTTTACAAAGTTAGGGAATAGGTAATATTTATTGTGGGACATTGATTCTTAATAATAAACATTGATTGACTTATAACTATGCACGAAATATAGAAATAAAAACATAAACACACAATGATTAAAAGACAGAAAATTACACAACAATAAAACACAAAATACAAAACAGAATATCTACCTATTTACACGTCAACTTATACCTATTCGCGACACTGCCCTTTTCCCAACTTTATTTGGGGTCGGGCCTTCTTCTGCGTCTGCGCCAGGACAATATGTCCCGTGTTGTCAATGGTGGGATGTTTTGCGTCTTCCTGGAGGAGTGGAGGCCAATTCAAACGTACTTGACATCAAAACAAATATCAAAAAGATGTAATTTTGCTCGGACTTGTCCGTACATCTATTAGCGCGAGCGAGACGCACTAGCGAATAAGAACAAAATGATATCATTTACATCATTTTGATGTCAAATGTAAGTTGTTTGAACGTGTTTTGCTCAATCACGCAGAAACCCCTGATTGAATATTTGTAGCACAAAACATTTTAGCGTACTCTTGTGCCTCAAAATTTTTCCCATAGGATTATCGTATTTTAATGCCACAAAGGAACGAATTGGAGTATCAGGAGTATGAAAATTAGTACTAAATAAACAGCGATTGAACTACAGAAGGCGAAGGCAGAGGCTGGTACGCACCAGGGTGCTGCTTATTTCGTCGAAATACGAAATACGCAACACCCTTACGTATTGTACATAGCTTATAGCTTTAGGTAGGTAATAACATTTGAGGACATTTGAGCAGGTGCTTAGATATTCCTCTACTCTACTCAATGGGAGTTTTCAGACAATAGTGTACCGAATTAGCGTGTGTAGTTAAGAAAAGTTAATCGCTGTCAGTTTTATGACGACAATTCAATCAAATTCTGACTTATATATAAAATATAAAAATTCTGTACTGCTATAAGGCCAACTTCGATGCATGCAATGCAACAAACGAACCAAGCAATTGACGCTGCCTTACCGTCCGCAATATGGGCTCGTGTGTATCCACATACGAGCAGTAATTCAATTTCGGGGTAAAGCGGTTATTTGTTGTAATAGCAACTCTGCTCTGTCTCATTCGAGTCCGGTTAGCGGAGACTGAAAGTCACAGATCACTTAACTTCTCATATGTGTGTGGTGGTCAAAAATCGTGGGTTCAAAGTTCAAACCTCGCCTGTGCAGAGCAGAAAACCTTTTTTTTTAAAAATGCAAGACAAATATTAATTCGGTCAGGATCCTTATCATGCATAGAAAAGAGGTTAAAGATTTTAAGTTAAGATGAAATTCTTTAGAGGACAGTCGTAACAATCGAATGATGGCTGCAGCAGCATTACTGTTGCAGCAGTACAGCGCTGATGTGGTCAGTTTTACTGGCAATTTCTTTAATAAAATTAGTGACAGTTTATTACACGTTTTATTGCTGCTGCAGTGATCATCCAAACGTCACCTTAATAAGACCGCATTAATATTTAGCCACGGACGGAATACGATTTTCGCTGACAATATTTTACGTGTGTAGAGAAAGACTGTGCCGGAGCTCTCATACTTTCTGGTAACATAAAAGAGTATTATGAATATGCTTCGTCTAATCTTTTACCTTTTTCCTGTGTATGATAAGGATCCTGACCGAATTTATAGTCGACTTTTTTTGCATTTTTTCGAGAACATGTTTTCTGCTCTGCACAGACGAGGTTTGAACTTTGAACCCACGATTTTTGACCACCACGCATATTTGAGAGGTTAAATGATTTCTGAGTTTCAGTCTCCGCTAACCGGACTCGAATGAGACAGAAGCAGAGTTGCTATTACATCGTGATGTCAAAAATTGATAGTCTGACTAAGCTAACTCATTTCATTTGCAATGACAAAGTGTAACAATGTCATCATTAATTTGATTTTTTTATGAAAATATGACGCTTATAATAGACTCTCTCACATTGTTTTGTTCATGTCAGTGTAAACATAGCTTAGAGAGCTTAGACGAATTCCAGTGCGCTTCGCGACTCTAAAACTCTAAAGCATTATTTATTTTGAGATCATCAAGGTTCGAATGTGCGGAGTCAATGGGACGTTATCTTTGCTAGAACCGCAACTCAATTAGTGCAATTTTTGAGGGCAGCATGTGTTTAATTTTGCACTGCGTTTGAGTTGCTTCTTTTGCCGTCTGCTTTGTGCTGTTGCTTTATTAGAGCTGTTTAACTGTAATGAACATTGTGTAACGATATGAAGTTAACTAATTAAGAAAACTTCTTACGGATGCAGCTACACAATACGCAGGCAAGCGAACCATGACCACAAACTTCCAAGTAGTAGGGAGATTTGAAAATTAGGGACAGTTGAGGTAAGTTTCAGAAGTATTTACAGCAGGACTCAAATAGTTTTGGTAATTTTCAAAATATTTCAGGTACCTACCATTTACTCCATTACTATTTATTTATATTTTTATTTTAGGTACATAGCATTTAATATTGTCTTCGGTTACCGCGATAGTTACTCATGAAATAAAACTATGAAAACGGATTATATCGCGTATATTGAATTTATAATACATCCCGACGTTTCGAACTCTTTACAGCGTTCGTGGTCAACGGGTGACTGAGGAAAAATTACAAAATGCAAAAATACCCACACACTAAAATAATGAACAATCATAGACTACAAACTTTAAGGCTGGTTGTACATGCAAAATCGGTTCATAAGGCTAGTTATACACTATAATTATTTTTCAAGTAAAGATATATATATATATATACGCGATAAAAATAAACTATGCCGGCTCCAACCCTACACCACGGACCCGAGAAGATTTAATTCCCTCCTAAATTGTAGGAGGGTATCCCAATATGGGACCGGCAACAAACTCGGCGGGACACATCTTTTCAAAACATCAGAATGTCCAGCATCATCCAACACTACGGTCTCACAGTCTATGTCTCGCTTGCTCCTTTATCAGGTGGACTACAGGATCCCAAGCTGGTGGTAGAGAAAAGCCATCTTCCCTATTAAAGTTTGGATATTTCTTAATCTCAATGGCCTCGCGCAGCATTCTGGGTATGTAACGCTTCTCCTTGGCAAGAACCAGAGGCTTATCAAACTTGATTGAGTGATTGGCTTTATCCATGACATGCTCACAGACAGCAGACCTAGGTCGACGGTGCTTGACATCAGCTATGTGTTCCTTCACCCGAGTGGAAATGCTCCGTTTCGTCTGCCCGACATATGATAGGCCACACTCACAGTCCAGCCTGTACACTCCTGCAGTCTGTAGAGGGGTATTGCATTTTACAGGCCTCAGGAATTGTGACATCTTCTTCATTGGCTTGAAATATGTTTTTATAGAAGCACGCTTCAAGATGTGGCTGATCCTGTCCGTGACCCCCCTGACAAATTACATAGCATTTATTTGAACACCTTACATAGCGTACTACGTAGGCGAACAACACGCGAACGCGAAGCGGCGCGGCGCGGGGTGAATCAATCCTTTGATACCCATAGAAGTGTTCTACGTGGGCGATCTCGTTGCAAACGCGAACGCGGCGCGTTCGCGAGTTGTTCGCTTACATAAGACGCAGCGTTAAAAATGCCAACTGTAGGTACATGTCTAAGCCGTCTAAAGGGGCTCACTGAGTACCAGTCCGCCGGACGACATGCGGCCTGTCAGTTGTTCGAAACTGACAAACTTTTGTTCTAACTGACAGGCTGATGTCATCCGGCGGACTGATAATCAGTGGGCCCCTTAAAAGCCGCATTGTGCTTTCCCAATGTTACAGTGCGACCTGTGAGACTATTCATATGTAGGTTCAGACTTCGGTTGTTGTGCTGTAAGTACTGGACAGAAAAAATCGTTCTCGAAAAAATACAAGATGTCTAAAAATTCCTTCTGGATCCTTATCACACACAGATAAGAGGTAAAAAGTTAAGTTAAAGATTAAAACGAGGAAAGTTGACTATTATATTTGATGGCCTGTCATAGTCTAAACTAGGTATGTAGTTCAAATAAAACTTATAACTAGTTTTGTATGCAAAGTTGCTATTAAACTAATAGTATGTATGTATGTAAACACTTTATTGTACATAAGACAGATTACAAACACAATAAAAGAACATAAATATATACAATGTACAAAGGCGGACTTACCCCTATAAGGGATCTCTTCCAGTCAACCTTCCTTCCAGTCAGTAGTATTCCTGACTGCGCATAAAGAAACTTCCTTCTTACTCCCTTAGATTTAGTTTTCAACCAGGAAGCAAATTTCTGCCTTCCTCTGGCATTCATCCAAAATGAATCTCTCATCAGCCCCAGGTGGCATCGATCGGTGATTTCAGCCAATCGACGGACGAAAGGACGGGACGGGCCAATTTCTTAGTAGATACGGAGCAGCTGCGACTACGTAGTTAGAGTAATGAGATTTTTAGCTCCAAAATCGAAGTGTTCGATGGATGGGACGTGTGTCGTACAACGTTACGGATTACTTACATTTGCCGTGAGATATACGATACATATGTTACAGGAAATATATATTTTTGACTGTACCTATCGGTAAATAAAGTGTAGGTAGTTTCCGAGTTTCTTTGAGAAATACGGATATCACTACTTAATAATATTGATTACTAGTTTCCGACCGAAGTTTTGGTTTTTGTTTCGGTTTCGGTATAAAAAACCAGTTGTCCACCACAAGACTGCCGAACGTTCATGCCTCGCCGAAACTGTATTTTCTTTAGTGTCAAACAGAAGTTTCGGTTTCGGCATAGAAAATAAGTTTTGGCCGAAACTAAAGCAAATCCGAACCATCGATATAATCGATATGATTTTTAGGGCTAAATAACTATACAAAAGTGTAAGTAATTGATAACATAAACGATTAAGGATCTCCCTACATATGTCGACGCGGAATCGGCAAAACCTTTATGTCTTCGCAATAAGAGCGAAAAAGTCGTCATTCGGCTCGGCTCCCATCGGCCAACGCCTGCCAACGCGCCGAGGCCTGCCGACGCGCCGACGCCTCTTTCGCTTTTATTGCGCAGACATAAAGGTTTTTTCTATCGGCTCTCGCCGATTCCGCGTCGGCATATGTAGGGAGACCCTTAAACATTGATAGGTTTGCAGTTGCAATGTATGTAACGAACATTTCAAAATATCTGGCCGCAAAATTAGTACTGTCAGCAAGAAAATTTACAGATCAGACTACTTGTTATTGCGTTAAAGTTAAAGTTTTAATAGTTATTTGTTATACAAGGGTGCAAAGTTGTATTTTACCCGCGAGTGTGGAATTGAAACATGAGCAAGCGAAAGGATTTTATAGTTGAACCACGAGCGAAGCGAGTGGTTCTAAAATAGAATCCTGAGCGTAGCGAGTGTTTCAACACACGAGAAGTAATATACATTTGCACCCGTGTGTAACACAAAACTTTTCCCCTCACTATAGCGAGGAAAGTGCAACATCCACAGGCGTTAGATCATCTTCATCACTGGAATCACTAATTTTTTTACGATATTATAACAGAAAACACTAGAAATTCGATTTTTACGTGAGTCGGTGAGAAGAACAGTAAAAATTTTGTTGACAATGTTGACATTTCTGTTCTGACGTTCAGAAATGTCAACGATGCGTTTTGAAATTGCATCGACTCAACTTGTGCGTTCAGAATTATATTTAACATCATTACAAAAAATCTAACGTTTCCTATGGAATTTTAAGGTTTATGACTTAAAATTATTAAATAAAGCTAAATTTGGTATTTTTTATTAGATTATCAAACCATTTATTAAATGATAATTAATATCGAACGAACCATTATCATGAGCGTTTTACGTTTTGTTATCTGTCAAGCTACTTAAACACGCTCCATACAAGGTCAAATTACTTTCCCCACTAGTGGATAAAATGCGTTTTTCCCCGCTTGTTTTAAAGGATAATAGACGGCTTTCCGAGCTAGTGAGGGGAAAAAGTTATTGTGTTAAATATGTGATGTGTTTAAATGTGTAAAGAAAAATAAAGTAAATACACTTTATTGCACCACAAAAGAAAAATTAAAAAACAGATTTAATGTAAATAAATAAAGGTAGCAAAAGGTAGCAGACAGGCAGGTGTGTGTTAAGGATGACTCACGTTAGACCGGGCCGGTGCTTCCGGCGCTTACTTTTCTATGACATGAAAGGTGATCACGTGATGCTTCCCATAGAAAACGAAGCGCCGGAAGCTCCGGCCCGGTCACGGCCCGGTCTAACATGAGTCATCCTTTAGTTAGTGTTGTAGTAAATGATGTAGAACAATTAGACTATAAGAACGCGAACAGTAGTTTTCAGGATGGCAAATGCTTTTGGAGCGTTGTGTCATAATGCTATTATTGATGCTAACTATACCAAACTCCACGGAACACATTCAACAACAGGACCAGCTTCCCGGGGATTTGTTATGACCGCACTAATTGTCCACATCCCGCGCCTGAGGTTCCTTCCTCATTAGCGGTGTGACGTCAGTGTGGATGCGACCTAATCAGTTGTAGCTCAGAACAAAAGTGACGTTAGTTAATGTGAATGTGTAAGATAGGAGGCTTTTTAAGTGTGAGGATGGCTCTGGTTAGCCATCAGTGTTCCTGAATGGTAACTAGACTGAAAGGATGGATAATGAATAGTCTAAAGAAAGCAGTGGTAGTATAATTGTATAGGTTGAAAAGTATTCCTCAATTAGCCAAAGATAGTCTTAGCAAAAGAGCAAGTTTTTCTTCTCTAGAGCACATATAATGTAGGTATAATATCGGTGTGAAGCAAAGTGTATTGCGATATTATATCAAATCAATGTAAGATTTTTAATGATTGAAATTCGCTACTATTCTGCATTTAAATTGACGTTTGGGCGTATACCTATTTTATGAGATTTCCACGTTATACCTATAGTTTTGAATCTTATACTTTTTTAATGAATTAAAGTAGGTAACTTTTATGTACGTGGTTACAAAGTTTCTTAATTAAATTCTAATTTTTTTATGCTGTATCTACTGAAGATAACCTAACACCTACCGGAAGTTTCGTTCAATATCGCCATGACTCGGGGTGGCATGGTGTTCATAGCGTTTACCGCGAATGCCGCGATTAGAGAAGACGCTGGGATTGCACAGCCCTGGGCACTGTAGGCATGATCACTTTTTCTTTCGTATATGCCCCCTATTTTAAGTTTACATAGAATAGAACCAAAATTCTACTATGACTGTAAAGTCAGCTAATGCTCTGGTCAATAATGGAGCCAATGGAGGCAGATTCCCGTACGGTAACGTTGCAAAGGGTTATGCATTGAATATTGCGTGCTAAGACGAAGCGGCTCATGTTACGAGAAAATTGTCTTTATCAATACAAAATTCATGATGAACAGACAAATAATGCCTTTACCGGGATTCGAACCTGAGACCTCCTGCTGCGGAGGCAGGGTTTGCCGATACCGACTAGGCTAGGAGGCCGATATATCTTTGTAGACAAACCATTGTGGTTAGTCTAAATAATTCAACATACATTATTTCTGCGCAACAACCATGCTATGTCTCTATCTGGCCATTAAAAAAACTAAACAAGGCCAAGTATACATAATTATGCGCGAAATCCAAAAAGCAAAACATGATAACTTCTTTTACCATAATATTTTATTGTTTGAAAACAATTCGAAATTACTGCTAAAGTGACAGTTAAGACTGTAAAATCGCTTTGCTTACCATCAGGCGGGACGTATGCTTGTATGCCACCGACGTAGTATAAAAAAAATATCGCTTACACTTTTGTTTTGCACCGACACAAGAACTCTGAGGCATACGGAAACTTCAATTCGAAATCTTTGAGATTCAAATCGGCATAAATTGAGTTAAGAGGAGAGCTGCTCTGAAGGATTTCAGAGCTGAATACTGCATTCGGTTTCAAATTACGCCACTGTACAGTATATTAGTCAAATATATTTTAGAAAAACCGGTCGTGCGAGTTCGTGTAACTCGCACACCGAGGGTTTCGTACAAACTTTAAATTTCGTCATGTAACTATAATCACGAAAGACTTTTGATCTGACCAATCCCAAACACACAAACCGAATTTATATCCAATAATATAAATTGCAATTGCTAAGCATAATTGTGTAAAGCGCCATCTGTCGGCAAATTGGCTAACAAATTTGCGCGACCTGTATGTATATTGTATATGTTGATCTTTCAGTGATAATTCTTTATCATGTGATCCGATTTCAAAATTTTTCGATTTATTTGAAAGAAGGTGTTTTAAGTGTAATTTCATAGTTCAAGTATAATAAACACCCGCAAAGGGGCTCAAATTGTACGTTAAAGTAGTCAATGCTTTTTGATAATTAAAAAAAAAGTTTTCTAGATAGAAGTGTGATAATATTTTTCCTGTAATATTTATGATAACGTTACCTGCATAATACAGGTGCTTGGTATTTTAGGGTAAGAAAGGAATAAAACGACAATAGGTACTCTGCTAAATATTAATTTTATTTGCAAAATAAAAAAAATTGTCCAATATATACCTGTTTTGACTTAAACAAAAAAAAATTACTCTAAAAGAACTCAAAACGGATAAAGTAAAGAATCTGCTTGAATAGTCAATCTTAATCAACATCAGCTGTAGCCGTGCCGTCTGATCCGAAGCCGCACGGGGAACTCATGTCCAACTTGTAAAAGCCATAGTTACCAAGGGTGGTACCCCAGGAGTTTTTGAAGAGCCAGTAAGACTTGCCACTTGCTGCATCTGTAACATAACAATATCGGCTGTTTTTAGGGTTCTATACCTCAAAAGGAAAAACGGAACAGTTATAGGATCACTTTGTTGTCCGTCCGTCTATCTGTCAAGACCCTTTATTTCGGGAAGGCGTGGAGAACCTATCAAGTTGAAATTAAAACCGTATACTCAAGTCTCAGTCCCTTCAAGCTGTGAAAAAATCAAACTTCTAAGTTAACGTAAAAAAAAGATACGGCTGTTTATGCCGCAAGAAACGTAAGTAAGTATATTTCGACACTCTCAAGGGATTCAAAATGTATGGGGTACTTCCCATTGACCTAGAACTATAAAATTTGGCAAGTAATATCGACTTAATTATATCGAACGTGCTATTTCTGAATTAACTAAGCTGTTACATGAATTGAACCATATAAATGGGATGGTAAAATTGCTTCTTAAACGGGTTTGTTCCCGTTTATTCATGACGAAATCCATAGCAAATCGCTGCATAAAAGAAACTTTTGTTTAACATATTAGGGATTTGTGCCAAATCAGGTGAATCAAGTTCCATATCTGCTATACGTATAATTATGTACCAACATAGAGGAATAATCAAATAGTCAGAATTGTTAGAACTGCTCGAGGCGCAGCCACAGTGCGATTTGTTTGTGAGTGCGATGGGGCGAGTGATAATGGAATGCAAGAGGATATTAGAAAGAGAGATGCCTGAGAGTACCATATCATAATTTATACCTGTTCTACTTGCTTTATGTTGTTAATGTATTTCAATTTATGCCGCTTTGGCATCAGCTGTAAGGTGCAATTTGTTATTTGAAATAATAAATAAATAAATAAATAAGCAGACTGTAAAAAAAATACACGTTACCTTTGCCATACCCTATCAGCAATACGGCATGATTAATTCGTGTTTGACAATCGCTTGGGCTACATACTCCGGGACCGTGACATGCCTTAAGCCCAGCACTCGCAAATAAAGCTGAAACATCAAAACAAAACAATTTAATGATTAGTAGTAGTAGTTTCCTTAAGAAAGCCTCCATGATGATGCGTGAGTCATCTAGCGTTCCTAAAATAACATCAATCGCGTCTTGATTCAACCCTCTTTCATACTCACAAAGCTCCTAGAATTGCAGGGTATTAAACGAAAGCATTAGATTACATTACTCACTAACTGCAAGAGGTGCACCATTCTGCACAAGAGCTCCTTTTAGCGTTTCAGTATCGGGGGTATTAATAACTTTTCCACCGTTAACTTTAACTTTGCCTTTGCCGGCGTGGCATTGTTGTTTTTTTCCAGCATATGGGTAGTCCATCTCGGTCATTAAACTTTTACCAGTCATGTCACTGCAAAGCATAGAAACACACGTATTGAATTATAATAATTGGATATAACATTTTGGAAAAAGCCTACATTCTTTTTCCACCCGTCCGATTTTGTACTACTAGTAAAAGGCCAGTATCTCAAAAAGCAATCCAAGTTATCGCCTACGACGTCTGCTGAGTCCACGGTTTGAGTCATGGGGTTCCCACTCCGTGGTTGTCTTGGCCCGACCACCAGACATGACCAGCCTCGTTCAGCAGCAGATAGCAGGGACAAATTTATAACAGCGTTGTCTTGTTTGCGTTTGTTAAACGTTATACAGGGTCATGCCGCCCTAAATGCATATACCTACGTACTGTCTCCGTTCCGTACTGAGTTAATAAATATTGGGCCTTACGTCAAGCAGTCCGGTAAAAACTTACTTCATTGCATTCGCGGGCAATCCACCCCTGTAACACACTGCTTGAGTACAATCTAGAACTTGCTGCTCCGATAATGACTGAAGGTCGCCACCGGACTTTTTGGCATGCATGCCTTCAATATTTCCTGTAAAAAAACGTTATTAATATTTTCACGTCGGGATCCAGTGTGTTAAGTGCCTAACACATGACAGACGATAGCGTCATCTGTGTTGTTATAGTTTGCTATTGTATAAACTATAAATCTTGACTTGCGAAGTTGTCTATACCTTAGTAAACTCAATTTAAAGTTTAAAATGGGCAAAACCGGGTCATCTGCCTACTCCTCCTAGTAGTAGGCAGTAGGCAGGTAGTCCCCATTTTCCTCCAGAGTGGAAAAAGCATCGTCAATAATCAACATCGGTACCTAAATATAGAGCACTAGAGATAGAGAAGTGTCACTCAGCTTTACACACAGCCTACTTGCCACTTACGTTTCCAAATCTACCCTCGAGAACTTGGCTCTGACGACCCTAGTCTGACCGGTCGGCTAAGAGGCAAGTATATTAATGTCATCTTATCAATAAGGAGTGTGACTGGTCCGCTATAAATATTAAAACAATTTCTGAAACAACCTTTAACTTAACTATCAATCAATTTAAAAAAATATTACCTATAGCGGCAAAAATGTAACAATCATCGCATTTTTCTCGAATTTCACTTTAGTGACTAAATTTTGATCACGGTAATCCAGCTCTTCCGGGGCATTTAAAATAAATTTCTTCTCCACTTCAATTCCTTCCGTTGTGTTTCTAATTGTAGACAGATCTAATGGTTTGAAGTCTTCTTGGTCGGCAAATCGAGTAATTGCAAACCATATATCTGTATATTTATTATTTTTATTCCATTCGTTAATATTTTCCAGTGTTCTCTTAAATATCTCAAACCGCATGCGGAACTCTGCGGCGCTTGCGTATTTTCTTTCGTATTTTTTTATAATATCAGCAAAATATTCATCAGCTTTTTCTAGGTCATACTGAGGGTACCAGCACAGTGTAAAGTTGAAAAGTAAAAATAACGTTAAAGCGTGTAGACAGTACATGATAAACAAGTAGTTAAGTGAAGAATAAATCAATATGTTCGCCTTATATACTAGTTTTCCTATCAACCTAACATTTTTAGCATATTCTTTTTTTACTGTTTTGTGTTATCTTTAAGATTTTAATTATCTAAATTCCATTTAATATTCTGTGAATAAACTACAATGTTTAACCTAGTTATATTTTATTGACGTAAATATTTACAATATTGCTTGTTACGAGACTTACGAGCAGGTAATAAATGTAATATTCTTGCCAAGTTTACTTATACGTGTTTTTTGTTCCTTGAAGCCCATTATTGCCTATTATTTATCGTTTCCTGAGCATTTTTTAATATATTTTTTAAACTATCTCTTCAAACGTGGAATACTGTCGCGTGGTTTAGGAATTACGCTTCGGTATTCGTCAGCGATTAAATACCCCGAATACCCTTAATTCCTAATTTTAAACAGTAAAAAACCCAAAATCGGATCAGAAAATGACGGAGTTGTGAAATAAAAATCATAACAAAAATAGTTAATAAAAAAGTCAAAAGGAAATTGAACTCAGTTCAAAAAAGTGCCAAGTGCGAGTCGGACTCGCGTTCCAAGGGTTCCGCCGTACATTACATAATTTAAACAATGTATTTTTTATGTGAAACGTGAGTGAAATGTCTCTAAAAAACCCGTAGGGGTCGTATCAAAAACTAAGTAATTAAGTCCGGCTCACGCTTGACTGCACATTTTTAATATGTTTTCCTGTGATCAGGTAAACATTTATTTTATGTATTTTTTTCAAAATTTTAGACGCAGTAGTTTCGGAGATAAAGGGGGGGGGGGGAATAATCATTTTTTGCCTATTTTCTTGAATAACTTCTAAATTGTTTATCCTAAATTTATAAAAAAATATATATTTGAGATTCTCACAATGAGCTCTTTCATTTGATATGTAACACGATATATTTAGAAAAACTTTATTTTTTAATTTTCTCATAAAAGTGGCCCCGTGTTTAAAATTTATTTGTTTACGATATATGTCCGTCTTTGGGTCACAAACTTACATATGTATACCAAATTTTTCAACTTAATTGATCCAGTAGTTTCGGAGAAAATAGGCTGTGACAGACGGACAGACAGACAGACAGACGCACGAGTGATCCTATAAGGGTTCCGTTTTTTCCTTTTGAGGTACGGAACCCTAAAAATATAAAATAAAACTACCGAATGGTTTTGTTTGTCCTAGCTCTAGAGAATATTGCAAATCCGGAGGCGTGGAGAGAGAGTAGCCGCCGTCGCCTTATGGAAGCACATGCAGCAAACCATGCAGATCGACCAAAAAACAGACGCTATGGTGGTGAGGGTGGATACAATGCAAGCGTTTTCATATATAGTACAAGGGTGGAGGGATTGCAAACGGGATCTGTTGAAAATAACGGATTTCGGATATAACATCGATGAAGGGACCACTCGTCGTTATATCCAGAAGTCGTTATAGGCAAAGGTAAAGAGATAAAGACTTATATATATAAATTTAAATCCGAAACGTGAGTACGTTTCGAACGAGTGTTTTCGCTTTACTCCTACCTAGTTATTAATCTACCTAGTTATAAACAAAAGGTCACCACAGTTGCTAAATGAAATCCACTGTATGTTTCCCATTTTTGCTGATCAAAATAAGAAACAGTTCATGTTGTTGGTGAATGACACATCTCTAAGTACATATTATTAATATTGTTAGATTGTTTGTGTTGTTTAGGTATTTGCCGTCGGCCGATCGTAAAATCCGCCAAATCATGAAATTCCTAGGCATATCATGAAACGCTGCCATTTCATGATTTAAACAGCAACCATCGTTCAAACTTCATCGTGTCTTTGTAGTGCAATACCAATAAATTAATGGATATAAAAGTTTCCTATGAACTCAAGTACGTACAAAGTGAATACAAAGGTAGCGCCATAGATTTCCGTGTAGCGTGTCGGTCGGAATTAGCGTCCGGTGTAACTATCCCGGCGCCCGTAAATTAGGAGCGCTACATGCGCACACCCTGTTCCCACTGTACTAATGCTAATGGGTGCAAAAGACAGAGAATAACATTCTCTTTTTGAATCATGGATCATGGGTAAACTAGTGGCTTTGTGAACTGTAGATCTCTTAAAACCGCCATAGCTAGCCATTTTGAAAAATATTACTGTAATAGTCTGTACCACATACGTGATGGTTTTTCTCTGGGCCCAAAATCGACGATCTCCTTTGGTAAGTAATATCTTATAAGTATGCAAGCATATTGACATTTTTAAACAAAGCTGAAACCAAGAAACGGAGCGCTTCTACAAAATAATGCATTTACCTTTCAGGCCTCATCAAGGTCCTCAAGTAACGTAGTGATCATTGTTGAAATTCTGTGAGCTGTACCTAAGTAGACTGCGCCGCCCCCCTGGTTCCGCCATTTTTTTTTATAACTAAATTGACAAAATAAAATCCATCTAATATTTTTTCTCAAGCTAAAACGGAGACGCTTCAACAAGCGTGAAAACCCGAGCATTGCAGAATTCCCGCTGTAATCTCGTGCCGTGCCGCCTTAGCCAATGGAGACGGACTATAAAGCATGGGCCATAGAGTTTTAATCAATCTGCACGAGCGGTGCGGGACTGCAAAAATGGCCGCCAGGTTAGTGGCTTAATTAAAACAATAAGGAAAATTGCTGGCCTGTCCGCTGTTGTCTATGCCTTTTTTGCTAGACGGATTTGCGGTTTTAGGCGATTTATTTAACGAAAATTATGTAACTTGTGAAACGGACACAAAAGTTTATGTAACATACGACCAAAGACTGTAACTCCGTATAAGATGAATGAAGTCTAAGGAAAAAACGTGCCTCGGAAATCTATAGCGCATGGCGCTTACACCTTTGGCCTATTCTCGACTAGATGGCGTTGACTGTTTTATTTGTTATTTAACAAATTTAACACATATCTGTGAAAGAACACCAAATCAACACAAAATCATATAAAAATAATAAATACAAATGAAAAAACATTTATCCTTATATATAAACCTTTTTGGATATTTTTATACATTTTCATTTTTAGTTTTAATCGTGTGTCGATAGATGGCAGTAAAACTGTGGCTACAAAATTTACTATGACAGTAACACTATCCTATACACTGTATATTCTATCGTTGGTGTTACTAAGTAGGTACCTACTTAATATGTATTTAAAATTACTAACCTAAACATTACAAGCTCGTAATCCAAAGAGGATTAAATAGTTTTTACTTTTACCTATCAATTATAATTTGGAGACGGTTAAACATGGAAATGGTAACTTAGGTAGGGTAGGTAGAAGTTGTTCTTGTATTCACAAAAACTTTTCCTACAATATTCTAACCAAAAATTAGAATGCAGTAGGTAGCCTGACCGAAAACGCCACTTGACTTTTTAAATGCGGTCTTTCATACTTTATATGATCGCAGTAACGTGGAAAAGGATATATATTTAGCCGCAAACTAGGCGTATCTAGTCTGTACTTTATTTCTGGTTTTATCATAACACCCACGGATTTATTTGAGCTATAGTGAATACGAATATTTTTCGTTCTGTGTAGGCAAGCCTTTGTTAATATTCATCCAAAGCAATCTTATTTACAATCTTTCACAATAATACCCCGAAATCATAACTCGTACGCACAAAGCACGCATGAGTTACATTCCATAAAATAAACACTCGCATAATGTAGACCTCACGCTCTAAAGTAATGCGAAAAAGCGCCGAGAATGGGCCCCTGGGGTACTCCAATCGGGTATTTGCCCCTAGATTGTTTTGAATATTGTTTCGGTCGATGTACTCATGATAACGGCATGTGCTTTTAAACTAGCTATGTGCAGCATTTACGATTATTACGGTGTCTTTATTTAATCTGTCACACCTATGACATATGTATAGGAAAGTTATGGTCAAAGGGTTGGAACAAGACTGACGCTTGAGCTGTCAACTAAATTATTGATTTATTTATTTGAATATTAAATTAAAATTAGTGACGGAATAGAAAGAGCAGGAAAAGGGGAAGTAGTGGAACATAAAATAGGCTATTAAAAAAAGACAAAACCCTGAGTTGAAAATATTTAAGAAAATCATGGCTTCGTAAGAGTCGGTTAGAAAACCTATCAAACTACTTATACAACACTCCCGCGTCAAGTCGAAAACGCATTTATTTTACACCTCTCGTATTTAAATGGTTTCAAAACATAATCAACAAGAAGTAAAAGGTTTGTCTCAACAAAAATATTTGCTGCTAGCTGTTATTACAGAAAACAGTCAAAGAATCGCTCTTTAGCTGTCAACTTCATCTGGCAAAAGCCACCAATTTAATTTTGCGTTCCTCAAAATCCAGGGTTCTGTTTTAACACAATGGAATAAGAATGAAAAACATAACGATTCTGTTTTACACCGTACTAGGGCATTCCGTTGTCAACCGCAAATTTATGTTAGTTTTTCTCTGTAGTACACTTATTTACATTCAAAAAGGGGTTACGAAAAATGGAACTCCTTTGAAAATACTAATTTACATGGTAAAGTCTACCTTTGGGCGTTTGTCATTTGTTTTCGAACGAGCCCCGGCCCCATACAGTTTCGGATTAAACAGAACCATGAAAATTTTACCAGCAACGAAGTCTTTAAGACAGTGTTGTAAGGTTGATTATTGAATATATATCTTAGCTGTTTACTTGGTTCTTGTATTCGTGAAATCGTCTTGGTATGTTTTTTAAAGCAGATCAATCGAAAGATTGGGCGATTTCTTTTTGGTTTTAGGTTCGTTTCAATCGTGGAAGAGGAAATATAATGAGCAAGGACGAGAGACTGTATTCAAGTTATTAAATGTTAAGTACCTAGGTATATTAGGTACAGAGTTTTCTTTAAAATATGATTGAAATATTATAATGATAAAAAGTGTTAACTTTCCTATAAAAATAGAGGCCTTTAACTGTACTTTAAAGGAATAAAATTCTATGTTATTTAAGTAAGTTAAGAGGTAAAGTATACATAATTATGTTCTCCGTGAGATACGTTTATGGAAGTATCTTATGCTATTTTAAGTTCTTTGTTCATCCCATGTATGTTTTCTGTGTTACCTCCTCAATAGGTAAATAATAATAAACGGATTTGATCGCGTATTATAAAAAATTAATACTTAACGATATAAGTTTTTAATACTTATTACTAAGCTTATATCTTATCATAAATAAATTTAAAAGTGGAAAAAATTACTGCCTTGGGTGAGACTTGAACTCACAGCCTCTGGATAGATACTCCAGCGCTCTGCCAACTGAGCCACCATGACCTCAATCCATAGTCAGCAAATATTTCCACTATATGTGTTAAGACCTATCTTAACAAGTAGCAGATAAGTAGGTATTAGCATACCTAAGTACCTACTTACCTAATCTAGACAGATTAAGTCTCTCAATCGTCCTATGATATGTAAAGGTGACATCTACCGAAACTATTGTGTACTAGTTTAAGTGCTCAATAAGCTGTTAGCTATGTCAATGTATGTAATAGTTCCTAACCAATCCGTAGTATCATAGTGTGGCGCTGTACTTTACTATATAAGCTTCTACATGTATGTAGATAAGCCCACTTTTTCTAACCAGCCTTCTGTAAAACATTAAATTAAGATATCAGATTCTCTGCTTTCATTTGGTCGCCATTACCTCCAACGCTGAACATAATGGTGACCCCTAGTTTAAATCGCGGTTAATCTCAGTACTTTAAAGCGAATCGCTAGTAAATTTAGTAAAATTTGCGAGCCGGTACGTCGAGGAATCGCCGCGTATCCTGATTTAGGCCGGGAGAGCAACGTTACCACGTAGGCAGCAACCGCGTGGGGCTCCGCCGACCTGAAGAAGCTGAAGAGGTGACTAGGAGGCGACCACACCACTCGATCGAGCGGCCTGAGCCAACGCGACAGGCGCCGACCGAGCCACCAAAGCGGGACCACGTGCGTGGCACCGCAGCCGCAGCAGGGAACGGCTACCGCAAGTACCAAAGGGACCACGTGGGTGGTACCACACCAGAGGCAGAAGGAGCGCCCAAGCGAGGGCAATCACCAAGCTACGCCACGCGCACGAGCATCAATCGAGAAGGCAAGTGAGCTGGCATTCCCTAACCTATCTACCAAATCTCCCTACCAAATTTAATTGTAATCGATTTATTTCCTACAAATTGTAAATTGTAATCGTTCTTAATCATGTTAGAAACTTCCAAAAACACTCTAGAAGAGTTAGAAATTAGGCAGTTAAAAAATAGACGAGGTGTCTGTAAGCGAAAATTAACTGTATTTAATAAATTTATAGAAAGAATCGACTCAAGTGCATTGACGGCCGAAATAATTGTAGACATAAGCTTAAGACTAGAACAATTACCAAAGTTATACAATGATTTCTCTGAGATACAGGACCGGATCGAGACACTGTGCAGCGACGAAGGGGACATCGAAGCCCACGAGGCCGAGCGTATGTCATTTGAGGACACATTTTACCGACTTAGCGCTAAGGGCAAGCTGCTGGCGAAGGTAGATACCGATTCAACACCAAATGACCATAGTCCGCAAGCCCCGCCGCAGCAACCCCTCGGTGAGTCGATAAAATATCCCGAAATTAGCCTCCCTAGCTTCGACGGAGACCTAACACAGTGGCTGCAATTTCGAGACACATTTGATGCCCTAGTCAACCAAGCTAGCTTAGCACCGATCGTAAAATATAAGTACCTACGCAGTTGTTTACAAGACGGCGCACTTGAGGTAATTAGTTCGCTCGATTTCTCCGAGGACGCGTACATGCTCGCGTGGCAGATGCTTTGTGAACGTTATAATAATCCTAAACGTTTAGTCACCAACCACATGCGAGCCTTGTTCGACGTGGAACCGGTACCGTCAACTCCTTCGGGTCTAAGAGGTCTGTGCGATAATATTTCCAAACATTTGAGATCTTTGCGCTCATTAAATGTACCTACCGAAAATTGGGATCTCGCAATTATTCACATGTTAGTTAAAAAGTTAGACAGTCGATTGCAATCAAAGTGGGAAAACAGTGTTGATTTGAGAAAATTGCCTTCGTTGCAGGATTTCAAAACCTTCCTAAAGAACCGAGCTGACCGGCTGGAAGCGACCAGCCCAGCAGTACCATCGGACGCACCCAGCACTTCCAAGAAGGCCATGGTAACCACGTCCGAACCTATCAAGGTAACCTCCAAACAGTTTAAATGTAACCAGTGTCCGTATTGTTCGAGTACGCATTATATTAATCAGTGTCCAAAGTTTAGTGCATTAAACGTTATCGCGCGCATCCGAGCCGTGAATAAATTACGATTATGCTTTAATTGTTTGTCCGGAACGCATGTCTTAACAAACTGCAGGGCCAGTACATGTCGAGTATGTAAGGGCAAGCATCATACGTTACTACACAAACCAAATACCAACACTCATGTAGGTAGTAACCCCGTACCAACGCGATTACCAATATCAACGTTAATCGACGAACAACCGAGTTCTAGTCAAATCGAGACTACCTTGTCGAATAACACTTTAATCGAAAAACAAATAAACAATGCGCGAAATAGGTCAGTTTTCCTTACAACAGCCCAAGTGCTCGTTAGGGATAAGCATAACAATGTGCATAAAATGAAGGCATTTTTAGACAATGGCTCGCAAGAAAATTTCATTACCGAAAACGCGGCCAAAAAGTTACAATTAAACAAGGAACAACTTGCCTTAAATGTCATAGGTTTCAATGAAAAAGTGTCTAGCCTTTTAGAATCGTGTGACGTAACATTGCATTCCTTAGACGGAACCTTTACAACGAATTTGTCCTGTTTTATTACGCCTATAATTTGTACTACCAACATTTTAATACCAAACGTGCAACGTTGGCACATTCCGTCGCGTTATAAATTAGCTGATGACGAGTTTAACTTAGCTCAAGATGTAGATTTGCTTATCGGTGGGGAGATATTCTTTGATTTACTTCTTACCGGTAAATACAAGCTCGGGCCCGGATTACCGGTTCTGAGACGCTCGCGATTAGGATGGATAGTCACGGGTTCCGTACAAAAAAAAACCGAGTCTGCCATTCAATGTAAAGTTACAGTAGAAACTCAATTAAAAAAGTTTTGGGAAATAGAGGAGGGTTCCGCACCAAATTTACCCTATGATGAAAAACAATGTGAGGATATATTTCTGAAAACTCACACTCACAACTCTGAGGGTAATTTCGAAATAGAACTTCCATTAAAGCAGCCACCTACCAAGTTAGGTCAATCTAGGCACATAGCATATCGGAGGTTCAAAACATTAGAATCCAAGTTCGAGCGGAACCCCGAATTTAAAGATAAATATGTGAATTTCATGCGCGAGTTCGAACAAGCTGGCCATATGATTCAATTACAAGATAATTATGATGGCCCATGTAATTTTCTACCCCACCAAGCTGTTTTTCGCGACTCCCCCTCAACCCCTATTCGAATTGTTTTCGACTGCTCATGCAGAACTGATAACGGCATTTCTTTGAATGATATCCAATACAAAGGCTCAATAATACAGGACGAACTCATAAATATACTTCTACGATTCCGAAAATACCAATATGTTATTAACGCTGACATACAAAAAATGTACAGATGTATTTATGTTAAACCAAATCAACAATACCTACAATGCATATTTTGGCGGGAAAATACTCACCAACGACTCCAAATTTATATGCTGACCACATTAAGTTTCGGCTTAAAGTCAGCACCACATATTGCAACCAGATGTTTGTTACAATTGTCAAACGAAAACCAACACACATTTCCAGCAGCTGCAGAGGCCATAGCGAACCAGTTCTACATGGACGATTTTATCGCCGGCGGCGACGACGAGAATCAGGTAGCTGAAACTGCATCACAGGTGAACGAGATCCTGCGGGGAGCCAACTTCACGCTGCGGAAATGGAAGTCCAATTCCGAAGTCATCATAAAACGGGTGAGCGAAACACACACACACCAAAACACACACACAACCGAATTTGGAGATAAAACACATAAGGTCCTGGGTTTAGCGTGGTCTAGTGACTCAGATGAGCTTATGTATACCATTAAAGAAAACCAAATTTCACACCCAATCACCAAAAGAAAGGTACTAGGGGTAATTTCGTCCATTTTCGACCCCCTAGGCTTGACGGGACCAGTAATTGTAGTAGCCAAAATATTTATTCAAAAATTATTTAAGGCTCAATTAGATTGGGATACCGAATTAACACAAGACTTGATCCAAGAATGGAACACATTCTATCGAGACTTGTTTTTATTAAACCAATTGAAAATTTCGAGATGTACAGTCATACCCAATTATGTAACGATACAAATTCATGGGTTCTGTGACAGTAGTATTAAAGCCTATGGCGCTGCCATCTATATACGATCAAGCGATAGAGTAGGAAACGTACAAGTTCACCTACTTTACTCAAAATCAAAAATAAGTCCAATACAACCCCAAACTATTCCAAATTTGGAACTTTGTTCCAGTTTACTGCTCGCGACACATGTCGACAAAATAAAACGAGCATTAAAATGTGACGTTTCCGGAATCAACCTGTGGTCAGATTCAAAAATAACATTATGTTGGATAAAAAATAGTAACCCTAAATTAACTTGTTTTGTTAGTAACAGAGTCACAAAAGTATTGTCACTTACAAACAAGCACGAGTGGTCATGGGTCCGCTCGGAGGATAACCCCGCCGACCTTTTGTCCCGAGGGGTAGCACCAGGCAAGCTGGAAACCAACCAGTTATGGTGGTCTGGGCCGGCGTGGTTGACCCAAAGTCCGGACACATGGCCGACCCACGATTCTGAGTCACTAAATCATGCACCCGAGGCCGAGAGCGACGTAAACATAACTCTCACCTTGGCTATTAGCACAGAATCTAACGACACGATACAATATCTTTTCCACAGGTGGTCAAGCGATAAAACACTTATTCATGTATTAGCATACATACTTCGATTTATATATAATACAAAAAATAAAACTCGAACAATTAATCCAAATAATAAATTATCAGGACCATTGTCCGTAGAAGAATTAAAAAAATCGGATCACGCATTAATTAGACATGCACAAATGGAATCATTCCCACACGAATATAAATTATTGCAAAACAATAAACCGGTTCTTAACAAATCAAAAATATTATCTTTACACCCATTCATGAAGGACGGACTCGTTCGCGTAGGCGGACGAATCGGTCTTTCGCATTATGCATATGAAAAAAAACATCCTTTAATATTAAGTCACGAGCACGCGCTTACCAAACTACTGATGGCAAACGCACATATACGTACTCTGCACGCTGGCCCTCAGTTATTACTTTCAACTATTCGCGAGCGCATCTGGCCAACAAAAGGTAGGATGTTAGCCTCGAAAATTGTAAATAAATGCGTTCCGTGTTTTAGAGCAAATCCAAAGACTACTAACCCTATAATGGGAAACTTACCCCCCTCAAGGGTAAATCCTTCCCCCCCCTTTGCTATCACGGGTATCGATTATGGAGGACCTTATAACATTAGAGATAGGACAGGGCGTGGTTACAAGGTCTCTAAGTGCTATATAGCAGTGTTTATTTGTTTTGCAACAAAGGCAATTCATCTCGAATTAATTACAGGGCTCGAGTCAGCCAATTTCCTGGCGGCGCTGCGACGATTCATCGCCAGGAGAGGTAAACCGAAGGAGTTGGTGAGTGACAATTCAACAACCTTTCATGGGGCTAGTAACGAGCTAAAAGATTTACAAAAATACCTACAGGACAGCTCGAGCGAGCTAGTATCTCATTGCGCAGACGAGGGCATAAAATGGAGTTTTATTCCTGTCTATACACCTCATATGGGGTCCCTATGGGAATCTAGTATAAAACTTACCAAATATCATTTAAAAAGAGTGTTAGGGTTATCTTTGTTAACTTACGAACAATTTGTATCAATCCTATATCAGGTAGAATCTATGGTAAATTCTAGGCCACTATGTCCCTTACCTAGTTCAAATCCTGACTATCCTGTCCTTACGCCAGCTCACTTTTTAATTGGAAAAGCACCAAATTCACTTCCGGACGAAGATTATAACCATGTACCAAAGAACCGATTAACTCACTATCAACTTTTGCAACAAATCACGCAGGACTTCTGGCGGCGCTGGTCACGTGACTACATCGGAACGCTGCAGGAACGCACGAAGTGGAGGAGCGCGCGCGGCCCAAGCCTCGCAGTCGACACCGTCGTCCTGGTACGAGACGAGCGTCTGCCGCCCTGCCGGTGGAGGCTGGGCAAGATCGTCGCGACGCAGCCGGGCCGGGATGGCGTCACCAGGGTGGCCGTCATCCGAACCGCCAGAGGGGACATCCAACGCGCGTTCAATAACATTTGTCCATTACCTACTTCGGGTGAAGTCATATAAGTAGTAAATACCTACCAACAGTACCAACCTAATGTAAAGTTCAAATAATTATAACTAAGTGTCTAATAAGTATAATTAAGTACCTAAATTACCTTACTTACCTAGTACCTATGTACATAATTAGAATACCTACTCCCTATTTAAAATAAAAATCATTTCCTATTGTTGTTTCATTTATAAGAATGGGCACAGATCTAATTAAAATTTAAGTAATTACCTAACTATAACTCGTAACAAAGAACTCTGCCCATCCTTACTGATAGGTAAAATGTATAAAGCCTATTCTTTGAAATACCTAATGTTACTCATAAAACATTAACTATTTCAAGGGGTGGCAAAATGTTAAGACCTATCTTAACAAGTAGCAGATAAGTAGGTATTAGCATACCTAAGTACCTACTTACCTAATCTAGACAGATTAAGTCTCTCAATCGTCCTATGATATGTAAAGGTGACATCTACCGAAACTATTGTGTACTAGTTTAAGTGCTCAATAAGCTGTTAGCTATGTCAATGTATGTAATAGTTCCTAACCAATCCGTAGTATCATAGTGTGGCGCTGTACTTTACTATATAAGCTTCTACATGTATGTAGATAAGCCCACTTTTTCTAACCAGCCTTCTGTAAAACATTAAATTAAGATATCAGATTCTCTGCTTTCATTTGGTCGCCATTACCTCCAACGCTGAACAATATGGGTCTAGGGGACCCTAGCGACATCTACCGTAAGAGTGTTACACTTCTTAAACGGCCACCGGAGTTCCAAGTCATATTGGAAATTCACCAGTTACGATGTGCTACCCATTCTAAATTAATTTTTAACAAGCAGAAACGTCTGCGATCGATGCTATTAAGCTTAGAATAAATTTAAAAGTGGAAAAATTACTGCCTTGGGTGAGACTTGAACTCACGGCCTCTGGATTGGGTGGACTCAAGTCTCACCCAAGGCAGTAATTTTTCCACTTTTAAATTTATTCTAAGCTTAATAGCATCGATCGCAGACGTTTCCGCTTGTTAAAAATTAATTTATCATAATTAAGTTTTCGCAAAGCTCGCTTACAACTTATTATAAATGGGTTTTATCTGCGTATGGAGTATAGAGAAATATAAGTAAAGCAAGAGTAGTAACTTCATACATCAGTTTTCGCGCCTTATTTTGTAGTCGACATCTAGTTCCGCTACTTAACGCTAGATGTCGACTACGAAACAAAGCGCGTTTTGGTAAGAAAACTGATGTATGTAGTTACCGCTCTTTATTTATTTATATTTCTCTATGGTATGTAGTTAGCACTTTTTTATTTCTTTATAGTTGTCCAAGTCAACTTTCATTTTCATGCTAGAAATAGCAAAAACACAATATCCCCATCTCGCTCCGTCATGCAGCAGCTGGCCCGTTCCCACAGCCTGATTTATGGCCGGCTCGATTGCCTGTCATTGTTTAGAGGGAAATTGCAATTTCTATCATTTTGTCGGTTTGCCAAATTGGCAAGATACTATATCAGTACAGACAGTACAGTTGTTTACAGGGTGGTATTTAAATAGACCCCACTACCACTGTAGCTGTACCATGAAGTTACGAAAACCGGCCAAGTGCGAGTCGGACTCGCGCACGAAGGGTTCCGTACCATTACGCAAAAAACGGCAAAAAAATCACATTAAATATTTATATTATTCTGTTTTTAGTATTTGTTGTTATAGCGCCGACAGAAATACATAATCTGTGAAAATTTCAACTGTCTAGCTATTACGGTTCATGAGATACAGCCTGGTCACAGATAGACGGACAGACAGAAAGACAAAAATAGGGACGGCCCTAGTTACTTAGTTTTGCTGAGCATTTTCTGCAAATTGACAACCATTTGGCCTATATTGCGTGAAACGAGGTAGCGCTATTCTAACCACCCCAGCTCCTCCATGAAACCTAGCAAAGTCTTTAGGTTGCTAACTGCCTCCTTCAGTGTCCACGGATTCCCTAGATATTTGCCCCTGTATACTTCTACCTGTTTACAGTCTAGGAGAATATGTTTTGTTGTTCCCTCTTCCTCCATGCACGCTCTGTACATGGGGCTGTCAGTTTTACCCATATTATGTAGGTGTTTGTTTAGTGTGTTATGTCCTGTTATTAATCCTAATATTTTACGCAGTTGGTTTCTTAAGGTGCCCACTGATTATCAGTCCGCCGGACGATGCCAGCCTGTCAGTTAGAACAAAAAATTGACAGTTCCGAACAACTGACAGGCCAATATCGTCCGGCGGACTGGTAAACAGTGAGCCCCTTTAGTGTTTTCAGTAGTATTTTTGTGAGCTTGTGATTCACTTCGAGTAGAATATCTTTGGTTTGGTTCACGTTTTCATATAATTCCAGTACTTATTGTGTAGTTGTCTGTGATGTTGTTCTAGCTGGTTGTGTGTGTAAAATACTGGTAGGGGCATAATTGGCTCGGGTACATATATGCCGGTGTTCCTGAACCATTCCTGGCCAGTTCATCCGCTGCATCGTTTCCTATTGATCCACTATGCCTATGCCCCTTTATCCACTGTACTGTTATTACTTTGTTGCCTTAGTACGTTAAGGAAGGCTCTAAGTTACGCCAGTTAATATTTATTTTGGCTAACGGAACCCAAATTATGAAAAAAAAAATTCATTGACACCAATCCGTAACTATTTAACCCTTTGAACGCCAAGAACCCCAAAAGGGGTCGTTACTAGTCGTGCCCACAGCGCCAAGGACCACTATAGGGTTTATGGCGGACGCTGTCAAAGTCACCTTGACACATTCAAGTAAAGTTTACACTCAGTTCAGTTTTTAAAATTAAAGGGCTTTATAACATTTAAAACTTTCGCGGTTTAAACACATATTAAATCACATTTAGAAACGGGTCTATCGCGAATTTATTTTGTTACCTTTATTTACCGACGTTTCGACACAGGTTTCACTTCGGTAAATAAAGGTAACAAAATAAATTCGCGATAGACCCGTTTCTAAATGTGATTTAATAAAGGGCTTCAATCCATTGGGACAATTTAGCCACTGTCAAAATATAAGGAACTATAATATAGACGAATATTGTATGGTTAGTACAAGACGTGTGTACGGTTATTACCTCTTGTAAGCAATAGCAGGACTGCCAGGACTATACAAGGGGTGGAGCTACTTGGCGTTGACGCCAGAACGGTTGATAAACTCGTATCTATGTATTCTTAATTATCCGCACACTTCCACATTAGTTTACTGCATAATATGCTATCAGTATTACACTTTAAACAACGTTATTGAGCAAAAACAAAAAAATAATCACGACTCTATATCACTAAGATGGCGGTCGTCAAGCAACTCTTACATTCGCTCGCTTGCGCCCGTTACCTTGACGTGGCAATGACGTTTTTGTTTATGATATAAAGCGTTCAAAAGGTTAATACTAATATGTCATAACATAAGTGGTTATTACATCATATTGTGGAGTAGCCACCAGCTTTATATCAAGTCCGCAGACGTGGAGGATTGACTGTGACAAAATATGTGGCCAAACCAACGCTAAGTAACCGTTTTCAGCGGGCAGTGTGGGGCCATAACATCAGCGGAAGTCAAAAGAGAAACGGCATGATGTCGGCTGTATCATAAGTAAAGAATAAAGAGTGGTATCTCCGCAAACGAAAAGTCTAATAATAATAATAATTTCGTGGCACTTTAATCTTTTTTTATTTATTCTTTATTTAACCTGGGAGTTTTAGCAGTGCGCTAAGCCTTATTTTATCTTATTTTATGGTTTCTTTCATATTATGTAATGTTTGTTTGTGCTTACGAATAAAATCTTATTCTATTCTATTTTAATACTCAACGATTTTCAGCTAATATTATAACCAGAGTAATCAGAACTACGGTTACTCTGGTTATAATATTCTGGTGTTTAGTCGGATAAATGCAATTAAAACTAGTTGTAATTCTTAGCTTTAGGGTTCAATCGATAACCTCTTAACCTAGTCGGCGTGAACCTGTCTAAAAAAAAAGCAGAAGGCTGTCTGGAAGAGCACCATCACGAATAACTGCTCCTAAGTTTCTAAGTAGGTGAGTATGTAGGTATATCGTCACCTAATACCCACATAGTGGGGCAGAGTGCTCGAACAAATTGTCGTAAATGTGGACACGCTGGACAAAATGGCCGCCATAAAATTAAAGGTGGCCGACGGAGGAGTTGGTTCCTATAAAAAACAAAGCTATGGACCTAACAAGTACTTACCGGAAAAAAAATTGGTGCTTTTGTCCAGTGTGTCCACATTATCACATTAGTTAACACTGGAACATTGTCCCCAAATATTTATTTGTTTAAATAGACCACCCGTTTCCTGGCCCTATCCAAATACAAGTATGGACTATCAGGAGCAACCATTTGTCTGTGTCGCGACATCGTTTACTTGATGCTTCACAGATGTCGCCCGTGATGGTGACGCGGAACCAATCGTGTGAGTGGACACGAATTTGGTGGTCGTTAGCGACTATATCATGACGTGAAACATACGTAAGAATCTAATAATGTGTAATTATTGTAATGAGCGTAGTCCCATCTAAAACGCCGGCAACGCACTTGCAACCGCTCTGGTGTTGTGTCCATGACCGGTAATCGGAAAAGATATTTAAAAAATATATGTTCGTATGACTGATGATTTATTTCATCGTCATACAACCAGCAGAGGATAGCATAATATGAACGATCACCTGACAAGTTTTCAAACGGGACGTGATCGTTTGGCTGGGGTCAATAGGGACAAAACTTAAAATGTGATTTACCTGTCAATTTCTTAAAAAAATGGCTACACAAATTGTATCACGGGACTTAATCGCGTACAAACTTAAGTTTATGTATGGCCTGGCGTGGCGTTGACGTGGTAGAAGATCAGTCTGCCTGTGACCTCTGTGACCACGAACGTAACGTCACGTCCGAAACGTAAGGCAATAAATAATACAATTTGTATATTTATTTAAACTAACACGATTTTCACTCATAAATTGATCATAATGTGTGAAAATCGTGTTAGTTTAAATAAATATACAAATTGTATTATTCGATATAAAATATTAACAGTTTTGTATGATGACAAATGGTGCGTTGGAATTTTTTAAGAAATTGACAGGTAAATTTAATTTATGTTTTGTCCCTATTCACCCCAGCTATATCTATTCACCCCGGTTGACGGTACTTGGATACTTTTGATGGCTGCCGTTCCTCAACCCACCAACGGAGCGGCAGCTGACGACGCTGACGTTCAAAGGGCTTCATTAATTATCAAAATTCAATTATCAAATGCTTAGTCAATTTAATTTTAATGGATCTATCTTTTATACTTAATCTTATTTATTTTTATTTTTATTGCAAATGTTTTGTATGTTTTAATTATGGATCAATGTTATCTGGATTAAATGATTAAATTAAAATTAATCACTTATATTATATCTTCTTTTATACTTTGTATTATATTGAAACACTTAAATAATTTATGAACATTGAGGCTATATCTAAAAGCAAACATTTTAGAATGACGTTTCGATGTGAGAACGAGACAGCGCTATGCAGTATATAGCGATATCTCGCTTGCACACCGAATTGCATACAATGCGGCATGTGGATCTTATGAATCTTATCCAATGTAGGTACAATAAAAAAAGACCACCTGAAATAACTAGGTTTTTATTTGGGTAATTTTATTGCAAAAACATTACATTACAGTTAGACCAAGAAAAGTCTGCAGAGATTTTGACAACACACGCAGTGCCAGTGTTATTTATAAGTACGTCATAATTTCATAGAAGCAATAGAAGTTTGACGTTTAACCTGCACTGCACTGTGTGTACTGTCAAAATCTCTGCAGACTTTTCTTGGTTTAACCTTTTCGACGCCGTGTCAAACACAAAAGCAGTCATCCAGACGCCACGTCACTGAACTGTCAAAACTGAAATTGAACTTTATCCATATGCATGTAGGTCTATGTTGCTCTGTGGTCTATGACCGATTAATGGGTCTTTGGGGTTGAACCTACGGTGCGTATATATCGGTCATTGGCGTCCGGTTACCTATCACGCGGGGTATTAGTCGTCATAGAAATCTGTGCCTGGCTCGTGGTCTATTTGTTTAATATTGATAATGTAAAATACCTAGATAGATATAGAAAGAAAAGTTGTGTATTTATTACATCTTCCACGTTATATTAAAACATTTTATTTTACTGAAAAGTGTGTTTCATTATTTTAGTTTAGCATTTTTCTGACAGTGACAACATTGATACAAAAGAAAAAACGAGGAAAAAACAGTTTTTTTTATGCTAACAGTTGTCAGCCGTCATTGCACAGCTGATCTAGTTGACATTGACACATTATGACATTAAGTTACTTGACGTTTGCCAAAGCTGCGGCATAACCTCAAAGCAGTCGGCTTATGGAGCTAAAATCTTGTTTATTTACGAAATTTTGAGTAGAAGTACATTAAATTATAGTGGCAATAAAGTGTTTTCAATTGTGTAGTATTTATGTAGTGATTGCGGGGCGTGCATTTGAAATAAAAAGAACGTGCTCAGCGGATTTAATTTGCGACTCAAACTTGTTTGTTTTTTTAGTGTTTTAGTGTATAAAATGTCGTATTTGTATGTTAAATATTAAGCGTAGTGTTAAATATACGTGTGTTTAATAGTAATAAGACTTAAATGCTTAAATTCATCAATAAAATAATAAAATTAACAACCTTCCAAATAACAAACCGACTGCTTTTATTAAAGGCTTCAAGACCCGCGTTTGTGTTCGCAAATCAGTTTAAAATGGCTGGTGTTTCGTCTAAGATGAAAAGCGATATGAATTTGGATGAAAATCCAAATAAAAAACTTAAATTGACTTTAAATGATGTGGCTACTAGGACTGTAGCCACCATGTGTGGTACTTGGAGGCCAGAAGAAGAAGATGGAGGCATGATCCTGGTGTTCCAGACTAGGAAACCCTGCCTGAGCCCGGACCCTGAAAAGGAATCTGACTTTCCGGAGAATGTGGAGGACTTTTGGGATGCGGCTTTGCACTGCAGTGGCGATAAACAGGTAAGTACTAATAATTAAGCAAAATGTATTTATTTAAGTGCGAAGTGTTTCAAATGGGATTAATATTAAAAGCAGCCTAACATACTTATTTTCCTTTAAGGACAGAAGAGGATTTGGTTTTGAGAAAAGCGCCATCTATCATTTTCGACTAGTACTACTACTATTCTATGGTTATTAACTTGAGAACAGAGTAAGTGGTTTCGTGTAATAACAGTAGATGGTGCTTTTACTGTAAGGTTGACAGCGCCATCTCTCAGTTTATATTCAAACCAATGCGCTCTAGTGGTTGCTTGAGCAAGCTTAGCGTGTGTTGCAATGATAAAGTTTTACTTAAAAATCATAGATGGCGTTCTTGCACCTTCGTCCTTATGCTTCATCTGCAATAAGGACCATTCTATTAGAATTTGTGTTGGTATTTCAGATAAAAAGGCCCTTATCGCACTTGAAGCATGAGGACCCTTCTGTAATGGAAAGCCACATATGTGGCGTTAAGTAGAGTTTCTAAATATATATTTAGAAACTCTACTTAATGAGTAAATGAATGAGACGTCAATTTTAAGGAGTAAAGCGGAATAAATCTGCAAAGCTCTGGTTTCCTAGGATAGCGGTTGTCTCCATACAAAATACTACTCCATCCTGATTTAGTCGTATTATTTTGTATGGTGACGGCACTGCTTTACTAGGAAAATAGAGCTTAAGCTTTCGAAAAATACCTAGCGTTCTTTTGCCACCAGTCGGGTCGGGTCAATAAGAGGTAGGTACCTACCTACTCAATACTAGTTTGAACAAAAACAATGTCCTCTGGAATAAATGGGAGTTACACTAAGTCCTTAACCCTGCTGGCTATTGAATTGTATATTTAGAAGGTCGTAGTCATTACGAACAAAGCACTTAGTCGGTAAAAGCCTGCTGGGCTACATGGCCAGACGTAATGGACATCGATATTTAGGTATTCATTAAGTTTGCCTTGGCTTTTTTCTTTTATAGGTATACACTTAGACGAACGATGACATACTACTTGCAAAAAAAAACTGCAAAAATTATGCAATACCTACTGATATTATAAATGCGAAAGTGGCTCTGTCTGTAGTTAACAACCAGAGATGCCCGAATAGTGATTGTGGCCGAATACCGAATATTCGGCACCCCTCTCGGCCGAAGCGCCGAATATTCGGGACGGAATATTCGGCATGACATGCGAACATTTTGAGTCACAATTATTATGATAACTGTTCGCCAACAAAGCACAACGTGTGCTTAGATATATTTTTTGTTGAACGGAATTAATGAATGTATAGTTACTTAGTCAATCAAATCAGACCTATGATAAAAATAAAATATTTTGTAATCAACAAATGCTTAAAAAAGGATCTTCGTATTTAACAACTTTACTTTTCCCTTATAGGGATAAGTTCGCCTTTGTATTTCCATTCCTGTAATTTATTTTTGTAAACCTGTGTTTTGTACAATAAATTGATTACTACCACTACTACTACAAGAATACATTTTAAATAATATGAAATATACCTAGTTTTTGGTTATTTTTATTGTGTAATTTTTCTTTTTACGTAGGCGCAATATTCGTGCCATCTCTAGTAGTCGCCCAATATTCGTGGCATCTCTAGTAACAACCTCTTCACGGTAAAAACTTTGAACCGGTTTAGATAAAATTTGGTCTGGAGATAGTTTTTATTCTGTTTATAGTATAATCAATAGATAGATACAGTCTAAGGAAAAAACGTGCCTCGAAAATCAAGAAAATTTGATTCTCGTTCAGAGGGCGCTACTAGTTTTGGCCTACAGTCGTATAGATGGCGTTGACGGTTTCGTTTGTTATTTAGCAATTTTAACGCATATCAGTGAAAGAACATGGGTGAAAATCAAAAAATTATTAATGCAAAAAAAAAAAAAATATTTATCTATATTTAAATACATTCTATCGTATTTTTATAAATCTTCATTTTTAGTTTTAAAGTGTGTCGACAGATGGCAGTGAATTTACTGGGGTTACAAAATTTACTATGACAGTACCGCTCTAATGGTATAATTTTGTTGTTATAGCAGCAAAAGAAATACATCATCTGTGAAAGTTTCAACTGTCATTTGCGAATTTCGATTTTCGCGGTAGACCCTCCGAGCTTCAAACTAACACTATAATAATAGTGTCAAAATTTCATCTGAATCGGTTCAACGGTTAAAGCGTGAAAAGGTAACAGATAGACAGACAGATTTACTTACTTTCGCATTAGCGATTTATTCTGAAAGTATAGAAGATCCGTATAATGTACTTAATATACCCGAAATAACATTTTAATCATAAATCAAAAGCGATGAGATAAGTCAAGTTAATGAATCGTCAATATTAAGGGTCCGTTAATTACTTTTAAGCCTATTTATATTTAGACGGGACCTCCTGAATTTTAACGGGGTTTAATAAAGCTTGGTGTTGATTCTATTTTAATATTGTATCACTTGATTATGGGGAGATTTGAACCCGGTTGTTTGGGTATTATGAAAATATACATATTTAAAGAGGTATTTATACATACATAGGTCTTTAAAACTACGCAACGGATTTTAATGCGGTTTTTTTTTAATACATAGAGTTATTCAAGAAGGTTTATACATATAATTTGTAAAGGTTTTATGTAAATTAGTTGAACTACCTGCGCGAACCCGGGGCGGGTCGCTAGTCTATGTATATATGTGTACAAGTACATATCCGTAATAGTACAAGCTTTGTCTGGGGCTAGGTCCTAAGTCGATGTGTGTAAGATTGGTCGATGTGTGTAAGATTGTCACGAAATTATTTAATTAAATAAATAAGTAGCCCAAGTTGGCGAACATACCCTTTAAACTAATAGACCGATAAAAAAAATATACGTCTGATTTCAATTTGAAAAACCCTGATATTTTTGTTTCCTCGTGTTAAGATTTTCCTCTATTTTCACATTTTCGGTATTTAAATTCCCGTGCTGTCCCACTTTGAAAAAACACTGTCTATTTTTTTTTGTGAGACAGCGCAACGGCCGAATCTTTATTTAGCGTCTTGTAACAAATGCATTAGATTAAAAACTGCCGTCAACTTATTTCTTATACCAACATAACATTAATATATAGCCATCCTTTTATTCTTTACCCTTGTCTAGTGACACTTGGACACAACAATATAACAAAAGAAGCAAACTGAGAAAGGGAATGTAAGACAGGTGCTGAATATTTTAAAAGAAATTATGACCTGCAGTTACAAGTTTTCAGACAGAATGGACATTAAAATACTTTAAATTAGTGCTACAGAGGACATAAATAGTCAGAGTATTTTTCCTTACGCAGCGTCTTACGTAAATGAAAAACTCACGAACGCGAAGCGAAGCGGCGCGGCGAGCCCACGGCGTTCGCGTTTGCAACGAGATCGCCTACGTAGGACACTTCTATAGGTAATCAAAGGATTGATTCACCCCGCGCCGCTTCGATCGCTTCGCTCCGCGTTCGCGTTGTTCGCCTACGTAGTACGCTGCGGCTGCGTTAGACTTTATTTATCTTATACGGAGTTACGTATATCTTTGTCAACACAACGGCGCCGGAAAACGGCTACTTCGTTTAGCGCACAGCGTGCCGAGAGTTGACATTTCCGCACGGATTGAACTGTTAAGGGGCCCACTGACTATCAGTCCGCCGGACGATATCGGCCTGTCAGTTAGAACAAAAATTTGACAGCTCCGAACAACTGACAGGCCAATATCATCCGGCGGACTGATAGTCAGTGGGCCCCTTTATACTACATTTACATTCAGCCCCTGCCCCTACCGCTGGCTCTCGCGCTGCCGGCAATAATTCCCTAAATACTGCTGCAGCAGGATCGAGCTCGAGTGTGTGTTTACATACTGCCCTACCACTGACTTCTCTGTTGGGTTTCGGCAATGGCAGACGTCTTTCTCCTCCAGGCGCTCGGCGAGTACTGAGCGACGGAGCAGAATGTGAACACGCACTGCGCGCTCGCGCTGCCGGTCCTTTGACTTTCGCACAAAAAACCGCCCTTTTGCGGAGCGCTGGGCAGCGCGAGTGGCAATGGCAGCATGAGAAGTATCGTGTTTACACACTCGTCCTGCCCACTTCCCTGCCCACTTCCCTGCCCATTTCAGCTGAATGTAAATGCGGCATTAGGTACTCTGGCAAATTTATTTCTCTGCGATACCTCTGAGGCAAATTGTGAATGCGATGCTTAATATTCATGATTTTCTGTTAGTAATAGCTTTACTCATAAAACAAGACCTAGCTAGCAAACACATTTTAATGTAATGGACTAGAAAACATGGCAAAGTAATTAAGAAAGAGAACAATGCGAAATTGAAGCTATTTGCATAGAAGAACGATAAAGTTTTTAGCTGTTCTAGTTTATGAGTTTTGTAATTGTTATTATGACTAAAATTTTCTTGCAAAATGTTGTACGGGGCGGGCGGCTTTTAATTAATTTGATCATGTCACGTCAGCTGTATTAAATGCTATTGTGAGGTCTAGGGGTCAACTTGACTCGTCTAGTTGAGTGTGACATGGCTTCCAGCACATTAGCTGAGACTGTCCTATTGTCACGTACGTACCTTAAGTTCACTTGTCTCAATGTTTAGACTAAAGTGGCTAACTTACTGTAGTTGTGATTGTGACAAGTCAGATACTGTGTACTGGCTGTCGAGTTACTTGTTAGAATCCGAAATCTGATATTGTTTTTTTAATACAAAAATAATTTACTAATACCAATATATATTAGGGTGTACAACTTTGATTGATTAGTGACAATAGATTGCTGGCCAGCAGAGCAGCGTGCAGCATATAGAGTTGTGCCGTTCCCGGGAATTTCCGGGAACGCACAACTCTAGCAGCATACGAGTATTCTATTGAAGCGTATCCTACTAGACTTTTCACCGCAAGGCGTAAGTTTTGCATTGATTTTGGAACATGTGGAAAAGGAGTGCGTAACTACACAGCGAAGATCGATTTAAACAAATATATGTTTTTAAGGTTTAGTTTTTGAATCAAATTTTGAAATCGGAAATCTGCCGCTGGACACCCTGTAAAACTAAACATCCAATCTTGTTCATTTTACTTCACAAGTGCCTAATTCTTAGTCAAAGGCCGTCCACATAACCAAATTGATTCGGATCGCCCCAAGAAGATTTTTAAAAGGCCCATCGTTTCCTAAATGTTCCAATCACTTACTTAATACCTGTACTAAACTAAGGCTCGGATGAACCAGTGTAAGCAAAAAGCAAGCTATCTGACTACTTCAAGTATGTTTAAATCGAAATGGATTCAGAGAAATCATCGATTTGGTGTTCTTGGTTAACCACGCTAAACTAAACTTACTTCGTTCTGATATCAATGAGAGGAGACAAAATCCTATGATTTCTCCGAAGCCATTGATTTTCATTGAGTACACCCATAGGGGTCCAGGTAGCTCTTAAGGTCCTTTATCATTGGCCTGCGTTTGATCCACACTGAACGCGACGTTCTGTAAGGTGCATCCATACAGCAGTTAACCCTTGTGTGGATCCATCTGCATTGTGAAGTCTAACCTTGGTTACGTAAAAGTGGTTATTCAGACCATCATTCGCTACCTACGGGCAACCTACGCTTGTTTGTCAACGACAGGAGGGTACATTGAATTTTTTTTGCCGCACACACAAGTAACTATACAAACCCTGTGTAGTGGTATCACTGCATAGTATAAAACAAAGTCGCTTCCTGCTGTCTGTCTGTCCCTATATATGTATGCTTAGATCTTTAAAACTTTGCCACGGATTTTGATACGCTTTTTTTAATAAATAGTGATTCAAGAGGAAGGTTTATATGTATAATACCTAAGCATTGCACCATTTGCACCCTTGCGAAGCCTGGGCGGGTCACTAGTCTGAAGTAAGACAAAATACACTTTCAGTTTTTGCAATGACTGTGTTGTCTGGGTTATTTGTACATGTGTTCGTCTTGGTATTAGTTAACTCAATTCTGGATTCTTTTTTTTTTAAATGGCCTATCAAATTTATGACGATATCGCCCATGTCAAAAGTGTGCTCGTACAGCATGACGTTGTTCAGTAGTAGTAGCTTTAAGTTATAGCTGGTCTTTACACATAGCCATGATGGATTGCCGGGTGTTGACTATAAAGAATGGTGAAACGCGTTTCAAGATTAATTCTTCATTAGCTGCACGCAATTCTGGATTTATTATATCTTCCGCTATGCAATTAAAAAAATGCGGTATAATTCAATCTTATAGCGTAAAACAAGAAAAAAGCAAGATCTCTTGGATGTTCTTTCCCGGAGTTTTTGATCCATTGAATATTTCTTTACCTCACGAGACCTTATAAAATACAGGATAATCGTTGAGACAAAGATTGAACAACATATATAAAGAGCTTGAAAACTTTAAAATATACCCTGATTTCATTTCTTAGAACTTTTCTTTTGTTTTCTTAGAACTTTTTACGTGCGAATAAATTTAACCATGACTGCAGAAAAGATCCTTTTATCCAATCGTAAGCTAGGAGACTAAGTCAGGTGTCATGCACGGTGTCCAAATCTTCAGCTGGTCTAGGATAAAAGTGGACTGGGCAGCGCAGAAATATGTGTTCGCTCCACCTCGCCGCATTTGTAAATAGATTATATAAAATAGATTATAATAAGTAAATAGATTTCTAACCAAAGCGATGTTTAAGTTTGACTAAAGGATCCCTTTTCATCCCTAATTTGTGCGCAACAACAACGCAACACGCCAGAAGACAGCCGCCGGAACGCTTCGAGATCCCAATACGCAAAGAAACCTAATGTCCTCGATTGATCAAGTCCTTCTGGAGGCTAATTGGATGTCATTTTGTTGGCGCACGCCAATGATAACAAAATGGTATAATTTTTATATAGAAATGTAAGTTCGAATTGACCTCCTGCTTTAGTTTTTACCCTATCGCAAAGGTCACAATCATTTAAACGGTCAGCTGCTTACTTCAACTGAGAAATTTTCAAATCACTTCAACTCCACAAGTTTTAATGTAAAATTGCTTCAATTCAAAAGCGCTTTACATTGAAAATTGTCCCGTAGCCACCATCAATTCACAGCTAGAATTTCCATTTTCCCGGAGCAAACGCGTTGGAAAATAGACAAGAACACAATTTTTCTTATTCAGAACCTCTGCTTGAATAAAATTCCAATTCCCTATGCGGTGTTCAGAAACGCTTCTTTAAATACTCTTTTTGTAATCTTGGTCAAGATGTTGACGTCTTTCAAGTGAGCAACATGAGTTAATTTTAATGTTTTTTCTTTAATACAAAGTCCTTCTTTTAATCTGTAGTCATTTTGACACGTTTTCTCGCATTCTTATCAAAGTTGTCATCATATAAGATGTTAACTGTTTTGAAAAATAAAAAACAGTAGATGGGCAGCGAGCTACAAAATTCCACATTGAAAATTGTCCCGTAGCCACCCACAATTCACAGCTAGAATTTCCATTTTCCCGGAGCAAACGCGTTGGAAAATAGACAAGAACACAATTTTTCTTATTCAGAACCTCTGCTTGAATAAAATTCCAATTCCCTATGCGGTGTTCAGAAACGCTTCTTTAAATACTCTTTTTGTAATCTTGGTCAAGATGTTGACGTCTTTCAAGTGAGCAACATGAGTTAATTTTAATGTTTTTTCTTTAATACAAAGTCCTTCTTTTAATCTGTAGTCATTTTGACACGTTTTCTCGCATTCTTATCATAGTTGTCATCATATAAGATGTTAACTGTTTTGAAAAATAAAAAACAGTAGATGGGCAGCGAGCTACAAAATTCCATGAACGCGTTATGAACAATTTCATCCATAAAGTGGCCATGCAGTTTTGCAGTTGGACCTGAACTTGCCAATTACTAGCTCTTGTCTGGTCAAAGATCTTTTATTTGCGATTCGTTGTTAGTTGCTAAATATTAAATAATGATGTATTTTTAGGGCGTCTTTTAGCTGGCGCGGTTGCACGAAGCTCGGATATTAAAAACAAGAATTAAATGCATTACTTTTTTGATGGATGACTTGTGGAATTATATTCAGAAGTTGGTTAAAAGGGGGTTGAGGGAAATTAAACCATTTGACCTTGAACTATTATCAACGATTGCAACTTCGTTTTTGATACTTAAGGAACAATCGTAAGATGACAAAAGAGGTAGATTTTTGACGACGTGGTAATATGTCACGTTAATGACAAACATGTTTGGGGTGGGGCATGTATGAGATGGTCGAACGCTATCAAGAAGTCGGTTGGTGGCAGTCTGCACCATGCAGCCCACATGGCTTTTGACTGCAAAAAATGGAGACAAATTACATGTGGTCGCGATCCTGAGTAAATGATTGTTCTTCTTTGTCATTTCACTCTTGATACAGTGGTCGTAGTTATCGTAGTATTAGTTTCGATTGGTGACAAGCTTCACAACACGTCACCATTCCTCTCTGATGCTTCCTCCCTATTTGCCTAGTGCATTCGTGTATGGTGCCATCCACTACAGCTTTATCCTGATCCGTCCATCTTATTGGCCATCCTCTGCGAATAAAAGATATGTATAATAAAGCGCTTTATACACCTTACTTAATTTAGTAAGGCGGCAAGCAGGCAGCTATGCGTTAGACATGGTAGATATCTGCATCTCACTTCTACGTCGTCGCCGTCAGTTACTACAATTAGTCAGGTGTGTATATAGAACTAATTCTAAGAGTATACATATACAATATAAGACAAAACCAATACAACATAACAAAGAAAATACTCGCTCATCGCTCTTGGTTTGATGTGTCAAGCTGTAAAATTCCATGGCCCCATCATTGGTAAAGTTTGATTGTAAATATTGTAACCTTATTAGTTATTGTTGCGTGACTAAAGTACTCGTAGGTAATTGTTTCTGGGAATTCCGTCATTGTCACGCCTTTATCTAGTATCGTTGCTTTAATGCCATTATTAACTTGAATATTTATATATGTCGGCGGCCGATTGTAAAATCAGGCAGATCATGAAATTTCTAGGTAGACGATATAAATTTTATTATTATTATTATATTATTATTGAATTTGGGGGTAGATTTTTTTTACCAGTAAAGTGTGACTTATTTACTGGAATTTATCCTTTTTAGGTACTTTGGAAGCTTATTCCATGATGCAAAGTAGTCCACCCACGTTACCTACAAATTATGTTACTAACCCCAAATTGTTACCTGAAATAACCTTCACAATTCCTACCTCAATTTTTTCAAACCATCCACTTCCGTGAGTTATGGTTCGTGACGGCTCGACCAAGTTTTTCTATCTTTACGCGCCCCCTGAGACCACAGCCGTTGGAATACGTAACTGCATTAATATTAATATAGCAACTTGAGATCTTTAGGGCATCGTGTGATCGTGGTTCGACATTCTGATAATGTTTGGTTATTATGTTGATACATGTGGGACAACTTTATTTATTTATTTATTTAAGAAACAAACAGTCGTTTACAAACAAGTTTACAAATATTTCTTAAATTAAGACCTGGAGTTTCATTATTGTATATAAATTGCAGTCTATAAAACAACAAAAACATAATGTAGGTAGGTACTAGGTAGTAACAGTTTGAAGGTAGGTATAGGTAAAACTCACGAGAGCCGGCGGAAGATTTGTACTGAAACTGTAAATTATATCTAAAAGAAAAACCTCGCCGATTCTCGTGATTCGACCCATGAGTAACTTTATAGAAGAAAAATAGATAATTATTGAAGGAAAATAAGCGGAAACGTGAGATTCTGTCTTAAACTTAGCTATCGAGGATCCTTTTTTGATTGCTTTACCCTAAATTAAATATCCCAATTATTTTCTCAATTAATTTATTTAGGAAAATATCCTAACTACAAATATTACATATTACACTGTTATACCTATTATAAATTACTAGTGATGCATGCATGTCTGTCTGTACGCCGCGCGATGTGACTAAAGCAAAGGGATCACAAGGGAAATGCCTCGCAACGCGAATAAATACATAATGTAAGTATATTATTCTTGATGAAGTCCCATACTAGAAACAGTTAGATAGATAGGTAGATAATTCCTTTATTCATGTACAAATCGCTCACAAAACAACTGACAAGGTTTTCTCGAAGAACATAGGTAATTATGGAGTTCTTCAAAAAAGAGTGTAGTTACGTGTTTTTAAAGGGTCGGTCGCATCAGGCGTTTAAAGGTATACTTGTTTGTTACTGATATAATAAAAGAGAACCTCAGTCAACATCAAACATTTGCCCCAATTAACTGGCAGCTTTCATTCAGCGTTGGCACATTAACTTGACAAGAGATTGGCGCGTCTGTTGCGAATGTTGGCAAGATTGGTGGCGGACGGCGATTGGTGAAATGATTGATGGAGGGATTGGAGGGGGATAGCTTGTTCAGTGTAATCGCAGTTTTGGGTCAGAGTAACGGAGTAATATAAAAAAGTATGTTTAACCTTTATTGTGTGTGTTTATGTGTTCAAAAATCGTGGGTTTAAATTTTAGTCGTGCCGGTTAGAGCAAATCGTTCTAGAAAAAAAATCGGTCAGAATCCTGGGTTGAAGATTTTTGGCTAGCATCGAAACTGAAAATATAATATTATTAACGTATTCGAAGGTTCTAACAGATTTGTTTGACAATCAAATGTATAACATAACGAACTGCCAAATACATAACGACTGCATCGTTCTTTTTTGGCTCCACTAGGGTTTTGTCACTGGTAAGTTTCTATGTGTGTTCCTCATCTTTACTTAAATAAATAGTAGTAGTAGTAGAGCCATTTATTTCAATAAATATTACACTAGTTTACAAAACATGCAGTGGTTTTTGTAAATAGATTTAGTATTAATAATATATTCATAATTTATGCAGTTTAAATTTATACAATTATAAAGATAAGTACTAAATTTCGTTTTAAAATTATTGTTCCATGCATTTTTATAATTTAATTCTATAAGTAATTTAATAATTATTGTATTTATTTATTTTATAAATATTTATTGAGACGTCCATTTGTGGACATAGGCCTCCTCCATCGTGTGCCATGTATTTCTGTCTGCGGCAATTCTTGTCCAGGCTACGCCAGCCACGGCCTCGATGTCGTCCCGCCAGCGCTTAAATAAATAACTCTCCCTTAAATGCAGTCGCCACGGGTACACTACACCTGCCTGTCTTGCGGTCGTGGTTGCCGCTCCGTATATTGGCTTACACAGCCATGTGAAACGTTGTCACCCTACCTGACACTGTCTGTATAGTCTGCAATAGACTGAAAGGCCTATGATGATGATGATATTTAATATGAAGCTAAACTATAATAAGAATTTTAGAGGATGGTTTTCAGCGCTGAGTCTTCAGCTGACTATTGCAAAGTATTAAAATAACCGACTTTTGAGGCTGTATGCAAAATAAAAACATCACAATGTCAAGCGAATATAGTATTTAAAATGCGCTGCGAAGGAAAGTGTACTCTCAAACAAAAAGGGCTTAAGGAACACGCTTTTTACATTAAAATCCGTCGTTTTAAGTTTTAACAAAGTGAAATGTTATGACAAAGGTGAATTCCTCAGTCCTGGTCCTGGCCCGGCGGAAATTTTATCAACATTCCCTGTTAAAATTCTTTAAAACAACGGCGAGAATTTTTATAGGTTCTGTGACAGTTTTGACACTTTTGACATTGGAGTGTTCTTAGACTTAGTTATTCGATTAATGTGTGAAATGTGGAGTTTGGAAGTATTTTTACGGTTTTAGGGTAATGGAATTTCTCGGTGTTTTATTATGATGAGTAATTACTACCGAATGTCTTGAGGCTCAATTCTTAGATTAAATGGAGGCCGTTTGATAATAATTGTTACAATCTTCTTTGAATGCCACCCGCTACCAAATTGGTAATGGGTGATGATGATTATGATGATGATATATATGGGTGAATCAGCTTTTTCTCGTTCCCATGGTTACGGTGTCCTGGGTCACTCTTAAAACCCTGGTTTTATGGTATTTAAAATAACCAAAGATATACTTTTATGGCAGTTATAAGCCCTTTCCACAATGGGCGTCTACTTTGACATATTAATAGAATGTAGTATGATAGATTTTCTCTTAACAAATTATGCTACTATTGTCGCCTTGCTGACGGGACACAATAGCAACAAAAAAGTTGATACACCCTAACAATACTTACTTACTGCTGTGGCGCAACGACCCGAAGTGGATCTTGGCCTCCGACACCAAAGACCGCCATGCTACTCTGTCCAAAGCCGTTTCTGTTCAGTCGACGGCGCCGAGTTCGTTAATGTTCACTCCCTAATTATAATATTTAGGGATATGTATACATATAAATTTCTGAAAAGGGACAGAATTGTTTCTTGGAATCATTAGTGCAAAATTTAAATATTAAGATCGTCGACACTTTTTCTGCGGTATTAATTCACTTTATTTTATTTATATTTTATTTATTTATTTATTACTTTGATCATTTATACTTGTAGATATATTTTGGCTATGCACAGCTACCCTACAAATACATATATAACTTAATTGAAACAAAGAAAAAACATTTAAACAAAAAACGGCATTTTCCAAACTAAAAGTTATCACATCGTTTTCAGACAAGTTGAATTAATATTCAATAGGCACGCACGCCCCCTAGCGGCGTAAACAGGTTTACGGCAGTATCAATTCAAATTTATGCTTTATTACGGACTGTTTTCGTGAAATACATTTAGTGTCGTAATGTGTGGTGCAAGTCGAAAAGCGGAGCGGATGTCTGAGACTACATAACTAGTTACAAATTAATGTATAGTAGTTAAATCCCTTAAAGTAAAGTTAAAATTACTAGCTGTTGGTATTGGTGTTCTGGGGCCAAGGCATTTATTAGGGAAGTGGGCAGACGCTTGTGGTCATGATGCTCCGGGCCGTTCCTGAATCCTGATGCAGAGGTTGTCCATCGCCGTTCAGCGTGGCAAGTGTGGCAACGCAGCGAGCGTGTACTCCTTTGCGTCTGGGGCGCGGGGCGAATCACGGGTAACAGTGACAACAAACAAGTTTATTATGGGCCGTTGGGGTTGGGACCATAGAACAAGATAAGTTTTACAACCGAAAGTTGGAGACAATAAGACATACACTATCAGAAGGCCACACAGTTTGGCAAGTAGTGTTTTTTTCTTACATAAAAGAAATTGAAAGCACTCTCTTTAAAATGCATCATTCGCCAAAAAGAGCTTTTAAACTTCTTGAAGGGTCAACCAATAAGAGAAATTTTACAAAATATCTCACAATGAGTCGAATTGTATGTATCAAGGGCCAGATATAATTAAAAAAATATTTGGAAAATTAATTGGGTATTCATCTAGTTATCTAGTATGTCATTTTATATACGCGTTCTCTCATTACTTGTACTACCCAACACAACAATAAAGAGAAACGGAGTGATTTTAACGTTTCGCTGGTGACGGTTGCGTTATGCCAACTTATTTACAGTCTGCTTGTGCCGTCATTAATTTATCGTTTACTCGTTTACACGCCATGACAGAAGCGCGCACTGTCAAATGTTGTATACTGGCCTCCAAAACTCGCTCGGGGTTTACTAATGTATTGCCAAAAATCGTTTCTCAAAGTATTACTTCCCAAACTATTTTACGCAAATTATCATTTGGCAAAATTTCATTTCGCAAATTTTCATAATCCAACCTAACCTAACCCAACCTAGTACGTCATTTTCATATCGCAATATGGGGTTGGGAAATGAAATGGTTGCGAAGTAAAAAACTTGCTAAAATTTCATTTGGGAAATGAAACTGATGCCATAAGTTTGTTGGGTAGTGAAATTTGGCGAAAAATATTTTGGCTAAACGGCGGTATCCCCTTGCTCGGCTATATCATACTTTACTTTAAATATTTCGGTGTTTTTAAAATATTCTCTCAAAAAGAAAGTATTTTTTTCTTGATTAAATGACCTGCTTTTTTCGTTTCCTACATAAAAGTTACAAAACTTCATTTGAAATCATTACGGATTTCGCGCAAAAAGGTGAATTTGAAAGTGCGTAGGTACTTAGTTTAAAACAACCGTTTCTGATACCATTGGAGCCCCGAATTTGGCAGGCTTATTAAATGTGCCGAGTCTCCTACTTTAAGGGTTATTTTCAATTTGACTCTGTAATTTCAATGTTGTGGGTATAGGATTATTCTCCTATATCAGGTTAATGTAAGTGTTTTTTTAATTATATACGAGGCAATTAGTCATACTTGTTATGAACAAAATGCTGCACTTCATGATAAAAGCAAGCCGCTTTGCACAGTGATAGTAGGGACCAAACTGAGCGATTTGACCCGCAGCAGCGGCAGTTTCACCCCTTAGGAACAGAGATGGCGCCACTTCTTTAAAAAATATTTCAAAAAATTCTACAAGCTAAACCAATGAACCGATTTAAATGTTTAATATCTCAAATGAAAGCGCATTATATACATTACTTTTAAAAAAATACTCAAAAAATATATACTCAATACTTTTGATAAAAACGGGAATTTTAAGTTTGTTTTTTTACTCGATTGATAGTTTTTACTTGATTTCTCAAAAAAATTGTATGGAATATGAATAGTTTAATGCATGTATATATTACTGAATAAATAACAAGTATTATAGAAAAAACCCGACACCGATATCTCTCATACTTCTCGAAATATGAAAGTTTGAATGTGAGTGTAAATTTCTTCAAGATATATTCCAAATAATTCTACAAGCTAAACTATTCGACCGATTTTAATGTTTAATATCTCAAATAAAAGCTCATTATATATACTACTTATAAAAAAATATTCAAAAAACATATACTGAATACTTTTGGCAAAAAACGGCATCTTAAGTTTTTTTTCTTACTCGATTGATAGTTTTTACTTGATTTCATAAAAAAATATTATGGAACATGAATAGTTTAATAAATATATATATAGTACTGAGTATATAAAAGTATTACAAATAAACCCGACACCGATACCTTTCATTCTTCACGAAATATTTAAGTTCAATTATGCACGTTCTTACAAATAAATTCTTTAAAAGAAATCTTCAACCGCAGTAAGTGCACTGATTTTAATATGAAATGTGTCAGATGAAAAGAAATCACCCAATTTATTTTAATAAATAAAAAATTAATAAATAATACTGAATAAAGTTTTTTCCTGGTGCTGAATTACAAAAAAATATAACAAATCTAAAATTAGGAATTATTTTTATTTAAAGTGAGTACATTTGTAAACAAAAAACTTAAATGTCCTCTTCGGGTTCACCGGTAGATGTAGAACTGAAAAAAAAAAGTCGTTTTGAGAAGTACTCGTACCATTTCAATACTACAAAATCACCGATCATACATGAACTGGTTGCTGTAGATTACTGTTGGATAATTTTTGTGCCTGAAGATTTACTGTTGAATTATTTTTGTGCCTAGTTGTTTACCATTAAACCTATAATTTTGTGCCAGACCTATAATCAGTGGTCAGCATGCAAAATAACTCTGGATTGAAAATTACATTAACTTACTTTTGATTTGTACAGGCACCTTTGCATGATTTACACTGGGCTGTGCATGCTAAGCTGACGCGACGACACTCACAACGCATAGTTTCGCAGCCAGATTTGCAGCCACAATGGTCCAAGAGGCTTAATTGAAACCAAATCGCTGAAACTGCCGACCATTCCGGAGTCCAACTCTCTTTTTCCTCAGTCCATCCCCAAGAAGATGGATATGGTATGGAAACTTCTGGTTTCATAGCGTTTCCCCAAATATGGCCCGCTTGGTAAGCCGCTCGAAGTGCATGTTTATAGAGAGCAGCTGATGTAGGTGGCAGGCTTGTCACAAGCTTGTTTTTTGAAGCAAACAAATATTTGTGAACTTCATTTACGTTTATGTGTTCCGTTTGGCCAAACAATAAGACAAATCTAGGGTTACTTTATACTAAAATTAAAATATGTAGTTACACACCTGACAACTGACAAAATCAAAAACTTAAAAGTTGACATACTCCTATTTTCCCGGCTTTTTATAGTGGCCAGAGAAAGGCAGCTTGATCTGAACGAATTCTTCCAGTACGAAAACCAAATTTGTCCACCTTCGTTGTCAGTCAATGGAGGGCGTCGTTCAGGGAACAAATCTGATTTGGCCGAGAAATTAGAACCTGCCAACCCTGCCACCTACATCAGCTGCTCTCTATAAACATGCACTTCGAGCAGCTTACCAAGAGGGCCATATATGGGGAAACGCTGTGAAACCAGAAGTTTCCATACCATGTACATCTTTTTGGGGATGGACTGAGGAAAAAGAGAGTTGGATTCCGGAATGGTCGGCAGTTTGAGCGATTTGGTTTCAATTAAGCCTCTTGGACCATTGTGGCTGCAAATCTGGCTGCGAAACTATGCATTGTGGGTGTCGTCGCGTCAGCTGGCCATGCACAGCCCAGTGTAAATCATGCAAATGTGGCTGTACAAATCAAAAGTAAGTTAATGTAATTTTCATTCCAGGGTTATTTTGCATGCTGACCACTAATTATAGGTCTGGCACAAAATTATAGGTTTAATGGTTATCAACTAGGCACAAAAATAATTCAACAGTAATCTACAGCAACCAGTTCATGTATGATCAGTGATTTTGTAGTATTGGAATGGTACGAGTACTTAACAAAACGACTTTTCTTTTTCAGTTTTACATCTACCGGTGAACCATATAATTTGACATCACCTAATAATAATTAGTTGCCCGTTTATTTTTGTATTTAATACACTGACAATTATCTGATTCAATTCGGCTTATATGTATAGAAACTTTACTACTAAATTGACCTACTTTTATATTATACACATAGATTTAAGATTAGATCCTAAGTATGCATGTAATATTGCTATGCCCCCACGGGGTCCATGTGGAACTACCAAGAATTTGTTATACCTATAAAACCATGGTTGCAATAAATAAATATGAAATATGAACCCAAAGAGGACATTTAAGTTTTTTGTTTACAAATGTAGTCACTTTAAATAAAAATAATTCCTAATTTTAGATTTGTTATATTTTTTTGTAATTCACCACCAGGAAAAAACTTTATTCAGTTTTTATTTATATTTTTTTATTTATTAAAATAAATTGGGTGATTTCTTTTCATATGAAACATTTCATATTAAAATCAGTGCACTTACTGCGATTGAAGATTTCTTTTAAAGGATTTATTTGTAAGAACGTGCATAATTGAACTTAAATATTTCGTGAAGAATGAAAGGTATCGGTGTCGGGTTTTTTTGTAATACTTTTATATACTTAGTACTATATATATATTTATTAAACTATTCATGTTCCATAATAATTTTTTTAAGAAATCAAGTAAAAACTATCAATCGAGTAAAAAAAAAAAACTTAAGATGCCGTTTTTTGCCAAAAGGGTTCAGTATATGTTTTATGAGTATTTTTCTATAAGTAATGTATATAATGAGCTTTTATTTGAGATATTAAACATTGAAATCAGTCAAATAGTTAAACTTGTAGAATTTTTTGAAATATATTTTGAAGAAATTTACACTCACATTAAAACTTTTATATTTCGTGAAGTATGAGAGGTATCGGTGTCGGGTTCTTTTTATAATACTTGTTATTTATTCAGTAATATATACATGTATTAAGCTATTCATGTTCCATACATTTTTTTTGAGAAACCAACTAAAAACTATCAATCGAGTAAAAAAAAAAACTTAAGATGCCGTTTTTTGTCGAAAATAATCAGTATATATTTTTTGAGTATTTTTTTAAAAGTAATGTATATAATGAGCTTTCATTTGAGATATTAAACATTTAAATCGGTTCATTGGTTTAGCTTGTAGAATTTTTTGAAATATTTTTTAAAGAAGTGGCGCCATCTCTGTTCCTAAGGGGTGAAACTTGCGCTGCTGCGGGTCAAATCACTCAGTTTGGTCCCTACTAGCACTGTGCAAAGCGGCTTGCTTTTATCATGAAGTGCAGCATCCGGGCAAAAAATGGCCATAACAAGTATGACTAAATCGGCGGACGGATGGTAAGCCATGACCGTCGCCCACACTTGCAACTCTAGAGGGATGGGACTTAAAATGGGAGTACGCTCTCTCCTTGAAGGTTTTGTAGGTCGTGTCGGTCTGGGAATACCACAGGCGACAGTTTATTCCATAGTTTAGGTGCGCCAAGGGTTTTTAGATAGGTACCCGTTCGGTCGTTGCTTTTCCGAGCCTATCACGATAGTTCCTTATTAACACATTCCCTGCCCCCAACGCACATGTGCGTTCACCGTCATACAAGTTTGTTCCTAGGCCACGCCCCCTGGCAGTCAATGCGTTAAGCGACATGGTTGCTTTGGCACCGCTCTTAAAAGAAACAAAGGCTTTTGTTTAACAGATTAGGACCCGAGCCCGAAGAAAACATCTGAGATAATTCATACTATTACGTGGTGCGATTCCTAGTATGTAAAAAATATAAATTTTCTATTGGTATTATTTACCTAAAGATTTTTTTTTTATCTAAAGTAAAATAAACGAAAATAGTAGACGACAGGTGGTTTTACTATAGCCAAGAATAGATTTTTCCACAGACAATGGAGACATCGCATAAACTTAGGTAGGTACCTATCAATCTTCAAAAAATAAAAGTGGTTAATTTATAGTTACTTATTGATTTTTTTTTGTAGTAGTAGTAGGTTAACGTAAACTTTGCCATTATGTTTTTTAAATTTATTTTTTAACGTATCCTCCTCAGGCCCACCACATGAAAAAACAACCAGTTGAATTTGAGATTAATAGCGGAGGAAATATGGTTAAATAACTTTTACTACGGGTCTGTGGGCCTTAATGAGGATACTGAAGGCAAAAATTTATTCGGTATCCGCATTTAAAACAAAATCTGATGGTTATAAAAGTAACTACGCCATATTAAGCCCCGGTTTTGTAAAGTATCCAGGAAGTGTCGTGCTAAAATATAAGGTCGGTATATTGTGGGAAAAATGAACCATGGAATCGGGAATAACCCGCCCAAAGTTTAATATGCGTATCAAAAGCAAAAGTTTTTGGTCGTCGCAACTCAGCCATGTTCCTTAGGTAGATAAAATTATACGCTCGTTGATTCCAACATTTGAGAAGTATTGCCGGCGCTGTGGCGCTGCGACGGGCGACGAGCGTGTAGAGAGGGTAGTGGTATCGGATGGCTTATGTCCTATCCCGCCACGCCATAAGTCATCCAACACCACTACCCTCTCAACACGCTGGCCCATCTTAGTGGGCCACTATGATGGTCCATCGTGTAGAGGAGCAATCAGATCGGCTTGACTCCTTGGTGCTGCGAAGAGATTGTAGCCTCGCTCTGCATTTTCTATAGCATTGTATAACGGCAAATGCTCCGTGGAATAGGTAGTTCAGATTAATCCACTCTCTGCCGCTTCTTTCTGCCATCTCTCTACAACATTTCCATCTCACCACTTTGATGGTTGGCAGTCCACAGCTGAACGTTTCTTCAGAAATTTCCTGCCATGCACAGCTAAACTGTGGAATGATCTGTTGCCTGCGGTATTTCCGGATCGATACGACCTTCGAACCTTCAAGCAAAGGTTTGCCTCATATATCATTAAAAAAATGGGAATAGGACCTGACGATCCATCTTTGCCCTCTAGTCGCCCAGATGCCCAACAATACCTTCCATTCTGAATAACGATTTGATTGGATTTTTTTCCTGACAAATCAAAATTCCGTTTGTTTTGTTTAGAGGCTAGAGTACCTACACAAAGAAGAACCGGTGTAAAAGCCATAATTATTTAGCTACAGCGTGCAGCGCGCTTATTCGCTCCGTGCAAGACTGTGGCGCCGCCTTAGTGGGTGTGGTAGATATCGTCTATTTGACAGTTGGCAGCTGCCAAATAGTATGAAGATTTCGTCCCACGAAAGTTAATATTTTGCACCACGTCGTACGTTAGCGTCGCTAACTGTATTTCCCCCACGAACTTCGCATATAACCAATATTGATCCCGCGTTTTTTAAGTTGGTTATAAATTACAGTGAACTTTACCTAGCTTGATTAAAATCCGATTCGTAAGTAAAACATATTTCAAGGACCTTGAACTCGTCTTATTTCGTAAAACGATCTGCAATCCAGTTTAGGTTTTTGATTAAAAAACTGCCATCTTCAATCTCAAACGCTGGCTAAATAAAGCTAGGGGCACATTTACCCAAATATGATTTTCTTTAACTAGGTATTTACTTAAAACCAGTTATGGATGGTGTTAGGGAGTTTTTATGATACTTTTGGAACAACTCAAACTAGGGAACAAATATTTTATTTAAATGGAAAATGGAAAAATTCACCGCATCGGGCAAGACTCGATCTTGCGACCTGTGTTGCTAACCCATACTAAATTCGCACGCTTCTGTTAAGCTTTAGTAGCCGAGTTGGCTAAGAGCGATTAAGCCAATGTTCCAAACTGTTGCAAGTTCGAGTCTTGCCCGAAGCGGCTAATCTTCCTTTTTCCCTTTAATTTAAATATTAATAGGAGGGTAAGCGTCGCAAATCTGTTGATTTAACTTTTCCCATTTCCTCCGCCCCGTGGACCCCGGACTCAACACGAAATTTACTTGTACACGCCGCGCCGCTGATGAGTCGAAAATTACCTCGAGTCCGTTACATAATGAACAGTTTAAAATTTTCCTTCTATTTAACATCGCGCCCTGGGCTGTTACGCGCAATTTGCCCTGGGGGTGATTACCTTCTGGGGGTGTTCTCGAAGATTTAAATGAGTAACGAATTGGACATTTGAAACTATAAGTATACTTATAGCACAACAGTATTATGCTAAGGTGGGGTGTGGTTGTGTTATTTCAGTTACAGGTAGGTACCCACAGTACGTTTACCTACATTTAGCATGACGAGTTTTTTTTTTGGCAAGGTTATAGTTTTTACGTATAGGCTATTATATTTGTCTTTGTAACGTTTCTAAAATTTGGTTTGTTGGTAAAAACTAGCCAAGTCAAATCCTTTATAATTTTAGGATTTTCTACACAGCACATAACTTGGCACCCATATAGATCTCTATTCTTTTGTCTGCGAGTCAACACATATTCTTAACATTTAACTTGGCTCTCACCTCACATTTATGTATTTGTTAGGATAATATGTTTTTACCGGGAGCCTTTTTGTAACACCATCTATGTGCACTGTGCCCGGAGCTGAAACCATTTTGTACATCTTATGTGGTTTTGTTCGATGTAAATTTACGACGAATTCGGGGAAGAGATTCGTTCAAAAACGAGCTTATTATGCAGAAGCAGAAGAAACATCTAAATACATTAAACTGACAATGTATTGGCGTCCACATCACTCGTTCAGCGGCAACCATTTCAATGTTCCGGAGTGCACCAAAAGTCAATATTTCACTTCGCGGATTCTCTCAGTGTCGGGACATGCCTGGGGGATGAGCAGTCGCTTCGGCTTCAATTTACACAATCCAATATACATACAGATATTTTATGTTCTACAGAAGTTGTGAATTTCTTAAGTGTAGTGCCTACATTTTTAGAACCCTTTCCGCCCCTTCTGGTGGTTTCGGCACTAAACCCAAAACTTACGGCCCGATTAGAACTTTAAGATATGGATTAGATATGTCAGTGTTAAGGTGACGTTTCTTCAAACAAAAACGTCACATTTGACACTGACAAACAACTTTCGCTACCATAAATAAGTGTAGGTACCAACACCAACTTTGCACAGCCAACCGTGCTCTTTGCGACACCTTCTGGCTGCTCATAAAAGCTTTAAGTGCCCCATTCACGCAATTTGCAGCATTCACTCTCCTTTTAATGTCTTTATCATGCTTACCGTCCCTAGTGAACAAAATATAAATATTTATCTATATCTATTATATTGTCGCCTAGTAGTAAGTACCCGTACCCACAACACAAGCCTTATTATTAAGCTTACTGTGGGGCTAGCTAGATTTGGTCATTAGCTTGGACACTAACACTTTGTGCAGGGCAGCGGCACAGCGTAGAGCATTCTGGATCCGGACTTGTATCTCACCCTCTGGTTGGTACCTATCTGTGACAATGCATCCAAGATACTTGAACCTCTCCACGCCTTTGTACGAGGTATCTCCCACTGTAAGGCCTTTCCTACGAATCCTCGTGTTTTTGTATCTCTTCATGTGAAGGTACTCAGTTTTGTCGTGATTCACTCCCCCCTACTCGTCTGGACGCCCTAGGTACCCCTGGAGAGACGAAGTGCTGAAAGACCTCACCGAACTCGGCGCCGTCGACTGGACAGAAACGGCTTTGGACAGAGTAGCATGGCGGTCTTTGGTGTCGGAGGCCAAGATCCAATTCGGGTCGTCGTGCCACAGCAGTAAGTAAGTAAGTAGCTCGATTTGTGTAAGATTGTCCCATAATATTTTTAGTCGTTTTGTAGATCTGTTTTTAGTCTGTAACCGATCTCCGCGACTGCCAAGCTAAGCGTCCCAATAAATATGCAATGAACCAGGCATCGGGCGATCAATCTATGCCAACCTTACACTGCAAACTGTTTATCATAATTCGCGAATGCTAAATTATGTAATCTATTTCTTTACTTAAGCGCTGCAAAAAAATGGAACGATTTACATATTTTATTTAGGGAAACTTGATACCGAATATTAATTTTGTAAATACAATTTACAAAAGAGTCGTTAGATGTTAATAACATCACATTTATTTTCATGCGAATTAGGTGACGTTGTACTGGTGACATTATACAGTAGACTGTAGACTACCTCCTCAAAATACCTCTAGTCGCTGCAACTATCATCTGTAAAGATGCTGTGGTCAATGATGAGACTGGTAGTATGAGAGACATGAGAATCGTTTCTTATTCTTTAAGAAGATATAGATGTGTAGAAGTGTTCTCGATGGCAAATGTTCAATAAGAAATGATCAAACGGGGTTTGAATTAAAAGTACTGTACTGTAGGCGGTGTGATTAATATTTCATGAGATACATGTAAAAAAGAAGACATTTAAGCTTTTCCCTTCTCCATTTTATTAATTTCATTATATTTTCCAAAAACCTTCAGTCCAGGTTAATTTCAACCCCCAAAAATACTTTACGGCTTTAGAATTCGCAATAGAAATAAAATAACATTACTGACCCGCCCCCGGTTTAATTCACCGGGGCTTTGTCCGCTGGCAATTAGGAAAGAAGGCTTTAGCACTCATTAGTGGTCGAAATAATGATGAGAATAACTCATTTTATACAACACGTGTAGAAATATTTTTACACAAATTTGTCGAATGAAAATGAATTTTCGGAATATTTCGGTTGTACGAAATTAGATGCACAAAATGAATGTTACACAGATGTTTTAAATTTGGCTGCCCGAAATCGTCCAACTTTTATACTTCTCGCGTCGAATAACGTATAAGTGACTCCGCCGACGTTGCTTATGTCCAGTCAAGGACATAAATATATGTACCTACATTCCCAAACTTTCAAAAATATATGTATGCTCTTAGATATACCTTAGATAATAAAGTCGTGTTCACGATGTTCACATATTTTTGAGCCATTTGTCTGGATCGATATTTTTGCCCTCGACTGTCCATGGGCGACAATCACCGCTTCTCATCAAGCGGCTTGTCTGCTCGTTTGCTGACTATCACTTAAAAAAAAAAAAAACATGTTCAGCTGTTGCAATTTTTTTAAATTTCCAAGTTTGCATTGTCTTACTTTACTCCACAGCTGTTTTACGAAAAAATACACACATCTGACTGTGACTAGTCAAAAAACCCTTTTTAGAACTTTAAACTATTTAACTATATAGCATCTAAATGTTTTAAACTCATCAAATTCCACCATTTACCTGCTATTTCAACTGCATCTCCAACGATTCAGTGAATGCAATGTTTCAAAGCACCAAGTAAAGTGTTTGGAATTGATTCTCGACTCCAGCACTCTTGGCGTTATCGAGTCGAGTGTAAACAATCCCAGCCCTATTCCTGATTCACTGGACACATTGTCTCTATTGTAAGCTCGTTTATATGTGAACTTGACCTGCAGATAGGTGCACAACAATGTTATTATGTCAATTGAATTTGTTTTTATTTTGGTGCCTAACTAAATCCGCATTATTTATAATATGTATGTTGGACATATACTAAGCCAAAATGTAATAATCTAAATGACCCCTCACCTATTTCATACAAACATATATATTTCGCGACGGCAGATTGATTGGAAATAACAGGATTTTTTACGCCGAAATTCTTTCAACTGACTGCCCTAAGGAACTTGCACACACCTTGATACGTATACAGACGTGTGCACTGTGTGCACACATAGGCATTAAAAGGATTTCCGTTCTATGGTGTGTCCGCCTTGTGTCAATTCGTCCAACCAATGACATGTCAAAACAGACGCCGCCTTTATTTACTGGTGGTAAGGTAACATTTCGACTGTCGCGACATTACTGCTGAAGCGTTTATGCCGCCGCTGTATCTGTCAATTAAAATAAAATACACCTTGATACGTATACAGACATGTGCACTGTGTGCACAAATAGGCATTAAAACGATTTCCGTTCTATGGTCTGTCCGCCTTGTGTCAATGCGTCCAACCAATGACATGTCAAAACAGACGCCGCCTTTGTTTACTGGTGGTAAGGTAACATTTCGATGTCACCTGTGTGGTGTCACCTGCAATACTGTCGCGACATTACTGCAGAAGCGTTTATGCCGCCGCTGCTGTATCTGTCAATTAAAATCCTTCCATCCTTTCCTTCTTCGGAATTCCTTTTGTTCCTTGGAAAAATGGGTGACTTTCGCCGCCGCTTTACTGCCGCTATTATGATTATGACATTCAATCCGTCACTCATTTTATTAAGGAAATTGACAGGTACAGCCGCAGCAGTAATATCGCAACAGTAATGCAGCTGCAGTGCCATCCAAATGTCACCTTTATACGGTATTTGTTTGTTGACAAACGATTGACATTTATAAGCAACAGCGGCTAGCATTTTTCCACGTTAGTTGAAATTGATTTAGGACGAATATGGGGGTCAATATTCTTGTTTTTTGTCCCCAAAAAATGTGACGGAGTGGAGCTTTTTGTATGGAGTGAAGTTAAGTTTTTAATTTTAAAGACAATGCAATAGCGCCAAATGTTTTTTTTGTTGATAAAATACCAAAATAGACGCGTGACAGAGTGGTCAGAAACAAGACAACGAAAACAATTTTGACCCATAGATGTTCTAAAAAGTAATAAATTTTGATAAAATGAAGCCAAACTTCAACATAATAAATTTATACAGGATTGTTTGAGGTGTTGCGAATAAGTCTGTGAATTGGTTCTACAGAACCCGCCAGGGGTTCGGCCAAATGAAAATTGATGGCGGATAATGGGCCTTCTTTGCCCTTAAATTGGTATAAATTACACGGGCCTGCTTTTCATTTGAGAAATTTTTGAGGCTGTCGAAAATATTGAGCGATATTCTATAAGTGGTTTACTATGCTAATTTGATTTGTGTTTAATTATGCTATCTTCGTCGAAGTCTGTAATAGGAAATATACATTAAAATTTCGCTCTTAGTTAGCGACAATCGTAATTTGCTTGATTGTATTCATACTGAAGAAATTCTCACCAGCAAAATACCAAGCTTTCTGCATCACCAGAAAATGTCTGTAAATTGAAATAAAAGCTGTGGAAATCCGGACAATAGTTGGTCGGGGCAGCAATTTTACACGCCGATGCCCTCGCCTGCTCAATCAACAGATGCCGGCGCTCCAATATGCCAATGGAGTTGTTTTACTATAGCCTGGAAAGTAGATTGAAATACGTAGCAGCAAATGGCAGTTTTCTACTTGCCCTTTAACGAGTTCATTTCCAAAGTTAATTTTGCTTTAAGAGGAAAGTGGACGGCCGTTGCTCCATACAAACGTAGTCCCTGTTTTACTCCCTGGATATTCCCTGTTTTACTACGTTTGTATGGATAAGCGGTCACGTGACTTCATCCCCTTTTGTTTTAAGACTAGGTATTTCTTTGTAGTCAACCGGTTTCTTGTTCGTTTTGAACATCAATAATGTTACATAAATAGTATTAGGGACTATAAAAGAGGAAAAGTGAGTAAGCAAATTAAAAGAAAATCTATTTGCTTATTTAATATTTTTCAAGCAGATTTATGCGTAACATGCTTCCTGATACGATCTACGAAGCGTCTTACGTAGGCGAACACTCGCGAGCGCGAAGCGAAGCGGCGCATCGGGACCACGGCGTTCGCGTTCGTAATGAGATCGCCCACATAATAGGGCACTACTATAGGAATCAAAGGATTGATTCACCCCGCGCCGCGCCGATTCGCGTTCGTGTGTTGTTCGCCTACGTAGTACGCTGCGTAAGTATTTCATAGCACGTTTTGGCTTTGCCGTCACTGTCCAGAAAGCAAAATTAAGGACATTTGGCTACCTATTTGCGACCCCTAACATCACAACTAATATAATAATAAATTTGTTGTAGATACAGTTTGAATCCAGGGGAATAACATAGAATCGGCCCAAAGCAATCATCATTTTAGGCAGACGAAGTCGCGGGCAGAAGCTAATTGAAATATAGGTACCTTTAAATGTACGTTTTGCGAAAGCTCGTTTACTAAGCCTTGTTCAAACAAGGCTTAGTAGGCAAGGCACGTAATTACCTTAAGGTAATATGCTTGAATGGTCCGTTCTTATGAAAGTGGTACCCAATTACCAAAACATAACATTTCTGGTACCCAATTTAACCTTACAGTTCTTTAACTACAATTAAGGCAAGCCAAGGTTTCGTAAAGTTGACCCTAATTAACTCAACCAAAATTTGTGACCTTTAAAGGACTATTAAAGAGCTTCGGTCTATATGGTAATGTTAGAGATGTAAAATTACAACACATTTTCAAAACTTGTAACATTATTTACAACGTATTGTCGTAAAATCATTAGTAGTAGTAGTAAATCACTTTATTGTACAAGTATAAAGTAGATGTCACCAAAGCCGTCAGAATTTCGACATAATGTGCTCCAAATATATACAAAAGGGGCAACATTCATTCAGGAACGCTGATGAGATCACGTATTTCGGCGTGTATATTGACAGCGGGTTCTTCGTTGTTTGCGAATTTGTCGCGAGCGTGACAAAGGCGGGGTGCCATTAAAATGTTTGATAAAGGTACACCCGTAGCGAGTGCGAGTACATGTCATAAGCTGCGAGATTCTTACTTCGAAATATTTGTAGTCATTTGAATTTGTATATTTCGTTGAATTACAAAAACCAGCCATTGACTGAACGTAATAATGATGCAATCTTAAATCAAGCTTAGATATTCAACAATAAACCCATTCACTCCTGATTTAAAGAGATCTAGATCTTATTTGTAATGCTGGCACCACACTTCGCCTTATTTGGCAAATATTCGTGTTGCATCTCTTTCCTTTGATATACAAAACAAAAGGGATGCAACACGAATATTTGCCAAATACAGCGAAGTGTGGTGCTGGCATTACATTAGTACCGATGACGGGCGCAAATTGCATGCATAAGTAACCTGTATTATGATTGACTTAATGCTGCATTCGATCCACTAGATAGAACGGTAGTCGTACAAAATTAAGGCAAAATACAAGAATGTCGGTATTCTAAGTATGTATGTACATAATTTGGACATTACAGTTAGTTCCTTACCAATCAGTAAACTCGATTGGCATATTTTCCTCTAATTTTGAAGCCAGTCAACTGCTGATTGAGCAGGTGACGGGCATAGGCGTATGAAATTTTGTTCCGATTTCCACAGCTTTTTTTAGTTTACAATAATAGGGCATAAAAAGAAGCCCGCTTTTCTCATAATCTGATTTCTACAATTTATGAAACATCTTGTCAATACACTTGTCACTTGGACGCTATGCCACGCTTCTTCATTAAATCTAAGAGGAATCTTCAAGTTTATATGAGCAAAGGTATTCGTGAGCAGCTTGCTTGCTTGATATTAAATTCGTAACCGAAAACCAAAAAGCGTAATGCTATCATAATACTTGTATAGGGAAAAATGATTGGACATTTTAAACGGCACTACAACTTCTTTAAAACCATCATAGAGGGCAAGGCAAGATAAAAGGAAAGAGAGGCGGGGCACACCAAGACGTAGCTACGTAGACGAAGTAAAAGAAAAAGCTGGTGTCGTGTCAAGATGTCAAGGATATGGCATACAAGAGGGAGAAATGGAAAATTCTCCACCGACAAGTGGATAGGATACCTCTTAAATTGAAGAAGAAGGTATTGTTTTTATAATAAAAACATTTAAAATATTTTCTATCTGTAGTTTGGTTATATTCTTTACATATTGCTTATATTTTTAGTGTCCGTCAATAAAATAATGTACTATATTGTGATCTTCTAAAACCGCGACTGTAAATGTTCATTCGCAGACTCGCAATTTACATAAACTATGAGCGGATTTTAATCACTCGAATTCAATATCCAATGGAATTTCATCATTAAATTCCTGGTTCGAAAAAACCACAGACCAAGTTTCAAGTTTCTTTTATTTCCCATTTCCTTTGTGGAGCGCAGCGGCAATTTAAAAAATACCAACTTCATTGTTAGTTATGGAAATAAAAAGTAAAGTTTAAGTGACAACAACATATTCGAGTTTTGAATGATTCACGGTTAGTTTCACTAGACTTATATAGACCGTGATTACCTTTTGTATTATTTGTGAGCTCCCGATATTTCGACGCAGTTACATGCATCATGTTCACGGGTGACTGAAGATAGCGGGTGGGTGTCAAAGTTGTGTAGACAGCGCTCTGTCTACCCTCATTCATATCGGGAGCTCACAAATAATACAAAAGGTAATCACGGTCTATATCCCGGTCAATATAAGTCTAACAACATATTCTCCGTAAAAATAAAGGAAACAATATCGCCTATCATTAGGTACTATATATTTCTTTGTTTAGAATAGTATAATACCTATAGTTATGCCGATAGTTTAGTGAGCCATCGTCTATAGTTGATCAATCGATATTATGCCAGGAAATACTGAATCATAACCTATTCATGCAGAAGAAATCTATGAAAATCAGGACGACTTAATAGTAGAATGTCAGCTTGAATTTATAAGGTGTTAGTGATAGTGTGTGATACATAAGTCAAAATGACAGATTAATACAAATGATTAATGCCTTATTGAGGTTTGTAGCGTGTTTATGAATAAATGTCATTTATATTTCCATGCGGATTATCAAACCTAGTAAACGTTTCAATTTAAATTTTCATACTCAGTTCAATCTGACTATCAACGCATTACTACTATGTACTAGTTGTACTACCCCTCTGTTTGGAACACCAACGGGATTAAAACTACCAATGCATAAACCATCAAAATAATCCTTCCTAATGCGTTTGCCAAACCGCAAATAATATTCTCATTTGAGTTATGTCGAAACAATTTTGTCTGCATGAAAAATTATTTCATAATAGGGTATTTGACTACTACCATAGAGTAACTTATACTAGAGCGGTACTGTCATAGTAAATTTTGTAACCCCAGTAAATTCACTGCCATCTGTCGACACACTTTAAAACTAAAAATGAAGATTTATAAAAATACGATAAAACGTATTTAAATATGGATAAATGATTTTTTTAATTTGCATTAATTATTTTTATGATTTTGACCCATGTTCTTTCAATGATATGCGTTAGAATTGTTAAATAACAAACGAAACCGTCAACGCGATCTATAAGACAGTTGGCCAAAGCTAGTAGCACCCTCTGAACGAGAATCAAATTTTCTTGATTTTAGAGGCACGTTTTTTCCTTAGACTGTATCTATCTATTACGGAGTTATATCTATCTTTGCTACTTAGTTACATCAGTTTCTTTTTTCGAACTGTCGAAACGATTTGCTACTATGGAATTTATATGTAACTTGCATGTGACGTCACGATCAAATTACCTAACTATACGGGTTTATACGGGTTTTAAAATAGAAATTGTGTCTAAAAATAATTGCTGTCTACGTTTTTATATCAATCTTTTGGTGAAATAAAACTATGAAAACGGATTATATCGCGTATATTGATATTATAATACATCCCGACGTTTCGAACTCTTTACAGCGTTCGTGGTCAACGGGTGACTGAGGAAAAATTACAAAGTGCAAAAATACCCACATACTAAAATAATGAACAATCATAGACTACAAACTTTAAGGCTGGTTGTACATGCAAAATCGGTTCATAAGGCTAGTTATACACTATAATTATTTTTCAAGTAAAGATATATATATATACGCGATAAAAAACTATGCCGGCTCCAACCCTACACCACGGACCCGAGAAGATTTAATTCCCTCCTAAATGTATTATAATATCAATGTACGCGATATAATCCGTTTTCATAGTTTTATTTCATGAGTAACTATCGCGGTAACCGGAGAGTATTTTTTTAGGTGCTTTATTTCATGCATGGTGTAAAATAATTTATTTGAATTACAGTCAAATAGCCTATATGTGTAAATGTTATTTATAGAAACGCTTTCGGAATTAGACAAATGCCAAATAGGTTCAGGTTAGTCGATATGAAGTAGAGATTTTCTTTTTCGCTTTTAATGTAAACTGCACATTTGCAATTTTTCACACCTTCCAGCACAAAAAATTGCTTGATGGTTCAAATGAACAAGGTAGGTAGTTGAACAATTTTTAATATTTAATATACACACTATAAACCGATCTACATCAAAACTAGCTTTGAATTTTAGCTCTTTTTGATGTTTAGTTCTACTGCCACATTTTGAAGCTTCCACTTAAGTTTCATTGAGTTTAGAATAGCATTGTAAATTACTATGACGTGTAAAATTTTAATTTTATTAATAAATGATTGTATTGTATTGTATTGTATTGGTTAGTTTAGTCAGAACTAAAATTAAAGCTAGTTCTGCCTAACCAATGAAGTTTGTTTTTATGCTCTTCCATTTACGTATAGTTCTCTGCTCAGCAAAATGAGAATTGGTGAGCCAACATTTTAAAATTAATTTAAATGTTAAGATGCTACATGACACAATAATCGTCCTCTGACGATGACAATTTTTATTAAACATTTTTCAATGTAAATCCAAAAAAATTTGAGCATGTTTAAGAAAAATTTAAACTGAATGTCTTGCCATGGCAGAGCCTTTTCCTGTTTAATTCTAAAGAATGGCTGAGGCGCTCAGGATTACAGACAAGGGGCATTAAACTAATCGCATGCGGTTGCCATCCCTCTTCCCATAAGTGCTGACGCTGACGTACTTAAAGTAAATCGTCCTAGATGGTCGTCTGTATTAACATTCTTGAAGTGAAATTTTCAGCAATAAGTATTTACTTTTTCCGTATGAAGAATTTACATCGCTTTTAATTATTGAATTCCTTTGGGTACGTGAGATGAAAATTAAAAGTTGTATCATCATCATTATCAACCAAAAGACGTCCAATGCTGGACAAAGATATTTTTTTAGGAAATATATCTTACTACGAATTTATTGATACCTAAAACTTATTTACACGTTTTTGTAATACAGGATAAACGGTTACGGTACAGGATAAACAGTTCTGGAATACAAGCACGCTGCTATACCAATTACCAAGTAAGCTATTGGGAGTATCGGGATTTTTGCTACAGTAGAAAGTACTTCCAGTTTAGAAGATATACGCTTTTTCAAAATTACCCCGTTTTCGAAGTTAACCCAATGTACGTTACTTTTTGCTGAATTTCTCCAAGGGAAGCAGCATCAATACCGCCATGTAACACACTGCAGCGGAGATCTCCCGGGAATGTTTACCGTGTGATGCATTAGCTAACTCCAATCGATGCATGTTCGCCTGGTACCTACAAGCTCGCCGAATTAGCTCGATAAGTTTATTCACTTTGCTGGCCGAGAGGAGGCGAGTCCTGTTCAGTGTAACGTGACTTCTAAATCCGTACTAATTTTTTTAAAGGGTATTTTACATTTTTAATTTTTATTTTGACCTAATTTTTTACATCTTTTCGTTTCGAGGTTCCTTTTTTCATACGACGAATGTGTAGTAAGCAGCTGCGTTGACAGCCCTGGCTGTCGCGTCCCTCAGGTCCAGCTCAGAGAAGTGATGCGGGCATGCGGGACAGTAGATGCGCCATAGTTTGCGGTGCTGTATCGCAGACATTGGGTCGAGGGGCTTACCTCACTCTATGGTCAACAAACACATATTCGTAAGTTCTTAAGGGGCTATGGCGCCAATGACCTTCGATCTGAATTCCTTAGTTATACAATGTGTATTGTAGCTTATTATATTAACGCTGGCTTTAAGCAATATAGTATCCCATATTTACTTCAAAGTTCAATGTCTTTAAGATATTTGGCATCAAAGTTGAACAATTTTAGGCCAAAAAACTGGTTTTCTGGCCATAATTTTTGTGTTAATTAGTTTAAAATTATAATCTCTGACCAGTTTTTAGAGACGTCAAAGACGAACCCAAATATGTAGATTTAGTATATGTAAGATCCTTCATTGCAATTGAGTTATGAAAAAAGTGTTTTTTTTTAAGGAAATGTTTAAAAAAATCAAAAAAATAATATTAATTTCTTTGAAAATCCGGCAGACAAGAATAAAGATAAAATATTGAAGAACCTTTAGCCGTTTGTCTTATAATTCTATCTGTAGTGCAAATGTTGGAAGTAACGGCTCAAAACTTGTTAAAAATCGATGAAAACCGCGGGGAGCTCCTTAACAACTACTATTTGAAAACTGTCATATATCTTTACTAATGCATCCCTTACCCGCCAGGGCGGTGCCACAGTCATGCACGGGGCAAATATCCGAATACTGGTTTGTTTGAGCTTTTTGCTCGCCAATACTTGGTAAATTAAATTGATACCTCAGGGTACGACACAGCTATAGGGAATTGGAATTTTCGATGGTATACTGGAAAGCCAAGAGTAATTTTGTCAAACTGCAACATTTTCAGTGCAGGATTTTAATTAAGATGCCATGTTTGAATTCAATGTTTTAGTAAAACGTAGAAAATGTAACCCTGTAGGGTAGATCGAGGCGAATCGGATCAGAGGGTGAATCGGATCACAGGGTGAATCAGATCACAGGGTGAATCAGATCACAGGGTGAATCGGATCATGATGAAAAATCCGTGATATTTGAAATAAATGATTATTGCATTAATATGAGTGCACTAAAACAACGCCGTACATATCTTCTATTACTCTCATCCATACTATTAATAATATTATAAATGCGAAAGTGTGTCTGTCTGTTATGTCAAATTTGGCATAGAGATAGTTTGAGTCCCGGGGAAGGACATAGGATAGTTTTTCTGTCGGAAGTCATCCCTAAAGAGGGTTAAGTATGGATTATATTTTTGTCAAATTAGTTTTAGGATTTTTTTCAAAATGGCGGAGCCTACACGCATTTGCAAGGTCTACAGCTCACAGAGCCACTTGTTTAAATAATGTATACTTACCTGACTTTATGGTTATCACTACATAGTATAAAACAAAGTCGCTTTCCGCTGTCTGTCCGTCCGTCTGTCCCTATGTATGCTTAGCTCTTTAAAACTACGCAACGGATTTTGATGAGAGTGATTCAAGAGGAAGGTTTATGTGTATAATTTGTAAAGGTTGTGTAAATTAGTTGAACTACCCATGCGAAGCCGGGGCTGGTTAGTTTTTTTATAATAATAATGATGTTATGATCTTATTTTAACTGCATGCATGGTTTTTGTATGGGCTGCTAGTGTCACATACACCAATTGTATTCTGTTGGTTGCTTGACATAATGATAACTCACAATATTGCCGAAAATAAACACTTTATTGCTACTAAAATACTTTAAATATAAAAGCGCGATATTATGAATGATATTGCTTAATGGACGCGTGATAGAATAGGTATTAATGATGAACGTATTTTATTGCTTTACGCAATTGTAAGTAATTTCGCTGAGATGGCAATGTGCGGTATGTAGACCGGTCAGTTTTGGTTCGTCAGTTCCGAATTTTGAGCCCCAGACCAAACCATCGTAAAAGCTGCGCTAGTATTACGTTACTCGAGTCGACAGTGTGTTCCGGCGGACATCCATTACCTAGGCGTCGCCAAGACATAGTCGCACATGATGCGCTGTCAAGGATATTATTAACTAGCTTTTGCCCGCGACTTCGTCTGGGTGGAGTTAGTAATTTGGGTAGCAAATTTTTTATCCAATCTGCTTTTTATCGATTTCCCATACAAACTTCTACCCCCCTTTTCACCCCCTTAAAGGATGATTTCTGGGATAAAAACTACCCTATGTCCTTCCCCGGGACTCAAACTATCTCGTAGAAGTGAAGAGGTAACAGACAGACAGACAGGCTAACACACTTTTGCATTTATATATCGCAAAAAACGCTGCAAATTGTGTTAAAAACACGAAATCGGTACGATTGGTCTTTAGACTAATTAAATCAATTTGACCAGCACCGAAGCACCGAAAAAAATTGAGATGAGTTATGACGTCCTTTTTTTGTATGGGGAAAAAAAATTTTTGTTCAGAAACCACTCGTGTGTGGTAGTTATGAAAGGGCTTTTTAAGCCGATTCTATAAATATATCACATCATTACATGAAAACAGGTGGACACACACAAGAAAGCATTTGTTCCGAAGATGAAACGAAGATCGCTCTCGCCCGGTCAATGAAGATGTAATTTAAACACCTACGTTGTCTTGGACTTCTTCACGTAAGACGCATGAATGAACGCATATACCTATAGTGAAAGCAAAGTAGTAGTAGAGTCCGGTAGGTAGTCTGTGCCACAAATGAAGCTATAAATGTCGAGCTCATCGCCATAATGATGTGAAGCCGAATCAAAAGCTTCAATTATATACGTCACTGTCGGATTAATGACGTCAGGCGAGTTAATTCAATGTTACTCTGACATTTCGTGGAGCTGTGACACATTCATGTAATCTACCTACTTCTATAGACATCTTTTGGGTATGTCTCGTTCCATCGTAGCGTCAACATAACTAGCCAATTGGGATTAATGGGGATATCAGCAACAAGGATCTATGGAATCGATGCCACCAAGTCCCGGTCAAACAAGAAATCGCACAACGGTAGTGGTAGTGGATAGGGCACACCCTCTGAAGAACAGCTTAGAGGACAACACGGCCAGAATCGCTTTCAAGTGGAAGCCGCACGGGAGCAGACGACGGGGCCGGCCGGCGCACACGTGGCCTGACTGTCGACGCTGAGCTGCGGGCAGCAGGGGGCCTACCGCGAAATTCGCAAACGTCGGGGATCTTGACAAATTGGAGTAGAAAAGGTAAATAAAATACTTGTAACAATATTTGAGTTAAATTTCCCACATTTGTCTGTTAGTTTCCAAATGAAATAAGCACATAATCATACATCCAACGGTCCCCCGGTACATTAGTGTCCAGCGTTATGTTAATTCGGTTCTGCCCACAGCGTGTAATGGTGCGAAATTTAATATTCCTGTGTCCTTTGGGCTAAGCTTTTATTTCATTTGTTGAAGCAAAATGAGCCTTAATGTAAGGCTTTTAAGTCATTAATAATGTTGTAATTATGCAAGTGTAGTTATGTTAATATTATGGCGTACAGTACACTACAGTGGTTATGTACAGTTGTGTGCAATATAATAACAGTCAATAGGAAAATTAAAATTACGGGAAAACTATAACTTTAGATATTGGATCTTTTTTATAATTCTTCTGCATTATTTGACATTGTTTCAAAATTGTTTCTCTCAACCAAGATGTTGTGCTTACTAGGTGGTTGGATCAAGGGTCAGTTGCAGAAGGCGGTGATCTTGGACACGGCGCGGATAGTCCGGCGGTTCCTCTCTCTGCGGCCCTGATCACCGGCAGCTTGGGCTCTGCCCTGCTGCTGGCGACAACCCTAGGTTAGGTTTTTTATAACGTGTTTTTATATTTAACTTTTATATGCATATTGTAAAAACCCTAACCTGAGAAACATGATAAATAAAGGTTTATAAATATAGTGTAAACATTTGATAGCGTGACGTGACGTACGCGTTTACGTTGAGTGTAATTTTGTATGGGATTTTGAGTTTCCAAAACGTCCCGCTTGGCGCGCTGTTCGAGATCCCATACAGAAATAGACATAACGCAAACGCGAACGCTCGTCACGTTATCGAATGAAATTAACACTATCGCAATACGGAACTCTAACAAAAACTAAAAAAAACCGGCCAAGTGCGAGTCGGACTCGTGCACGAAGGGTTCCGTACGCAAAAAACGGCAAACAAATCACGTTTGTTGTATGGGAGCCCCATTTAAATATTTATTTTATTCTGTTTTTAGTATTTGATGTTATAGCGGCAACAGAAATACATCATCTGTGAAAATTTTAACGGTCTAATAGCTATCACGGTTCATGAGATACAGCTTGGTGACAGACGGACAGACAGACAGACAGACAGCGAAGTCTTAGTAATAGAGGGTCCCGTTTTTACCTACCCTTTGGGTACGGAACCCTAAAAATAAGTGAGAGTATGATCGGCGATTTTCAGTAGGTAGGTTTGGGGATCGAATATAGATTTTCTACGAATCAATGATCGAGCATGACTCAAACCAACTCGTACAAATGGATTGACGCAATAAGAATGATCGGAATCGATCAATAAGAATCGATCTACAATCGGAAATGATAATGGCTTCAAAACGCTAATGCATATTTCGAAAGCTTTGAGCAGAATATAACAAATGCAATACAAGAGTAATATAAACGAAACAACTGTAGCGCTTTCGCTGAAATTATAGCGTACTTATTTATAATATAAGGGGCTAACGAAGGCGAAACTCGTAGGTTAAGGTTAGTTTGAAGTAGTTAAAGGGTAGGTTACAGTTAAGGTTAATTGGTAACTTATATAAATTATATAGCTTATACTAACGTATATTTTGACAAAGGATTAAGAATACGTTAGCGGCGCCCTTGTGTAAGTTAGTGTTTAGGTACCTACATATTTTTGTCCCGTTATACTTGCCGATATTTTAGACCTTAAGAACTCGGATCATATCGCGATAGCATACTCGTAGTACCGACAGCGGCAGTAGCAACGGTATACAGAGAGCTGCAAAAGTGCATACCCACTTTATGAATTGTAGTTATGCACTTTTGCAGCTGTGTGTATCTAAGAATGTTAATAAAAACTTTCTGCCGTCGATCTTGCAGCACTACTATTTATGGCAACATTTTGGACTAACGAAATCATTCGAGACCTGTTTCATGCAAATTTCTGGGTAAATCTTGCACAGTATATCAGCGGTTCACATTTAGAATACAATAGAATAGAATAGTTTTTATTCGTAAACACACAGACAATAGACATAGTGAAAATAAAGTGTCCCGAAATGGCCCCATCTCAGCATGCTGCTGGCGACTTCCAGCGCTGATCATTTCTACATTATATTATAGTATCTATATTAGGTACTCGAATTGCTTGTCTGAAACCCTAATAAACAGAACTTATGGCTTGGCCGGCAGCCAATCCAGTCTTTACTCAACCGATGTCTTCGAAGCATCCGGCAAATGAAAATCGAACAGTACCTAACAGTAAAATGATAGGCGACAAAACACTCATTGACGGCTTAACTGCATGTTTCCACCGAAATAGAAACACATGTTGCAAATGTTGTCATCTGTCCCGGATTACTATCCTACTGGAAACTGGGAATACATCAAACGCAGTTATATGGGTTGCGACTTGCGACGGAAAAGTAGTCATATTAGCTAGCCTTAAGTTAATGCTGGATTTCCTGCACCAGCGGCAGCAATGCGTTGCTATAAATAATGGTCGCACTAAATCTGATAGCGGGAATATCGATATCGGCGTACCCAAGGGCTCGTCTTTAGCAAATTTGTGTTTTCTGATCCAGGTAAACGATTTACCTAAAATCGTAAATGGTGAAATGTATATATTTGCTGACGATGCCTGTGATATTATAACAGCCAATACAATTCCGTCTCTGGAGAACATTATAGCCTCGGAGATATTTAGGCTACAGGGATGGTTTTCTGCAAATGGTCTAGTTTTAAATCTACACAAAACCCAAGTGATGCACATAAGCCTAGGGGGTAGGCCCCCGCGCCCACTAAGTGTTAACGTAGATGGCGCCGTCCTTCCTCAGGTACATAGCACTAAGTTTCTGGGCGTGACGTTGGACGCGGCCTTGAAATGGAATGTGCATATTGATGTGGTGTGTGGCAAATTATCTGGTGCCTGTTTCGCATTGAGCAGGTTAGCGCGTATCTTGCCTTACCGGCAGCTAAGGGCTAGCTACTTCTCGCTGTTCCATTCGGTAATGTGCTATGGTCTAGAATTCTGGGGCACCGCAGCGGAATGGCAGCGTGTATTCATTTTACAAAAACGTGCAGTACGCATTATATCATATGCCCCACACGGAACCCCCGCTAGACAACTCTTCATAGATAGTAACATAATGACACTTACATCACAATACCTATTTTACATAATTAAATATATTAGAATGAACATACACCTATTTCCAACAAAGACATTTAAAAGTTGCAAAAATAAGTTGGACTCGACATGTTGCCGACTTGCGAAATCCTCCAAAACGATAACTAATGCAGGGCCGGGTATCTACAATAAACTACCTGATAGTTTTAAAAATATTGAAAATGACCTGACATTCTATAATCAGTTAAAAAAATGGTTGACCACAAAAGCCTTTTATGACATGTCAGAATATAATAATAATGATTTAATCTTAATTTAATTTTATATTTTGTATTTTTATTAATTATTGGAAATTTGAAATGTGTTGATTATTTTTATATTGTATTATTTTACTTTAATTTAATTAATGATTATTTGAATGAATTGATTATATTATGTAAATCCAATTATGACGTGTAATATGAAATATTATTATAAATAAATGAGTATGAGTATGAGTATTTTCATGCTATTATTATAGGAAAATGATGTTATGGCTCCTCCACACGATGGCCCAGCGCAGCGAGATGGCCATGCGATGGTTACGGCTCCCTTACACGATGGCCCAACGGTGGACCAGCGAGATGGCCACGCGATGGTTGATGGCTCCTCTATACGATGGCCCGGCGCCGCACCTGCGAGATGGCCATGCGATGGTTATGGCGCCTCTACACGATGGCCCAGCGATGGACCAGCGAGATGGCCATGCGATGGTTGAGAGCACGCACTATGGAATGGCCCACGTGTAGATGCGTACGCACCATCACTGGCCCACTTCGATGTGCGGATGAAAAACCGACACCGTGGCCATCCCAGCGCTATCCCGCCGCGCCATAAGCCATCCCACACCACCTGCCCTCTCTACTTGCTGGCCCATCTTAGTGGGCCAGTATTATGGTCTATCGTGTAGAGGAGCCATTATGATTAATCGCCACTTTCCGCTCTTATGATTTTATGTATGCTTTGCTCCTCCTTTTGAGTCAAAAGTTTTGATATGGCTTAAACATTATCTAATTTTATTTCTGACTCACTTTCAATACAGATTGTGAACTTTACTGCTAAACCTCTGGTCTTTCAGTCCCATTGTTAAAATTCGATCGCTATCAGTTAATATGCGTAATCAAAATTGACAGACGGTGACCAAATCCATTATAGGCACACACAGTTCACATCGATAAGGAGAAGTATTCTGATTATAATAACAGGTTATGGCTTTGAGCTGGATTTTCTATGGATATGATCTGTGAGTGTCAAAAGTGCCTTTGGTTGAAGAATTGATTAATCTTACGTATCCATAGGTTCCTTCCGTCTGCCTCAAACGCTTGATTAGCTGCGCACCTGTGTGGACCTACCTCCAGCAAAACAAGCGTCGCGTAAAAGCGACATTTCGCTTAAACAGTATTACGCTAAACATTATTCCCGAAATTAATAAAATTTCGCTGACAAAAGACACCGCTGTCATAGAAACAGTCACTACAATCCCAGATTACGTGTCTTAAATGGCAAATCTGATTAAGAAGGATTAGCAAGCGATTTCGACGAGGTTTCAAGATTATTCCTGTTGTACGAACGGGTCAAATCAGCCAGAGTAAAGTGACCTCAAGATTCATAACAACTTTGCGTCATCAGAGAGCGTTCAAGCGTTCTTTTCGCCTTTCTGCGGTAAGCAGTTGAAATACGCTCCAGATTTACACACAAAGCTGCAGCTACTTATAAGTAAGTCGGATTCGTGAATTCAATGCTTTAAAACGCTTTGTTTGACAGACAATAGGCATGGCTGGTAAGTTTGAAAAGAAGCTATTTATGCGCATACGATATGGCATATGTAGGTAGAAAGGATAATGAGAAAAATCTTTATTATGTGATATACAGTTAGCAGTATTGCTGTTTGTACCTTGCCATGGCATTTATTTCTGAGAAAAATCTTAATTATATCATTAATAGGCAAAAGAACGATCATTTTCAAATCAGTTAGATAGTAGAAAGCTAGAACAAGTAGGTATACTTTACGATTTTATTTTATTCCATTATTACAAAAATAAAAAGGTAACGTCGCGTCCATTAAACTATTATGGAAGACGCTTTGGTCGTGTGGGACAAGTTGCGATTGCGACAATTTCTTTGTTTTAAAATATGGCTTTTCTATAGTAATAATAATAATAACTCAACGGTCGCGTCCCTAATTATTTCATTGGATTACAAACTTATATGTGCCATTTTCAACCAAAAGGGTACTTATTATCGCTTGTCAGTAAGGCGCTATTTCCATATAGCTTCAATTAGAAATCAACCTTATCGACAAGCGACAATGTGGTACCTTTTGGTTGAAAACGTCACATATAGTAGAAAGGTAGAGATAGGTATAATTATGTATACTTTCCGATTTTATTTTATTCCATTATGTGACAAAAATAAAAAGGTAACGTCGCGTCCCGAATTAATTTATGTGAAAAGGACAATTTTAAATCCTCAAATAAAAGGAAGAAGGTGTCCATTAGCTTCTAGTACGCTTTTAGTAGGTATTAAAGGAATGAAAAATAGAATTAAGCCTTACTTAATGAATTTTGCTTCGAATTGTAAAATACTATTTAACGAATATTAAAAGAGAGAATATTATTAGATAATCTCTTTTAATATTAGGAAAACTTTAAAATTTTACCGACCGAAACGTATTTTTAATTTTATACTATATAAATGCTATCTCAATATCTCATACAAAAGTAAATATTCATTATTTTCTTAGTTCCAAATAAATATTGAGCTTAATTCCATATATTGAATTAAATAACATGGAGTCAATCCATATTTATCAATCAAATTATTGTGAAATCATTTTAAACATTAGGAGCTTGTAGGTAATATTTTTAAGTACATTTTTTTTCTTAGTACAGTCGAAAGGAAAAATCGATCCAGACAAATGGCTCAAAAATATGCGAACACGACTTTATTGTCTAAGGTGTAAGAGCGTACACATATTATTGAAACTTTGGGAATGTATATATATTTATGCCCTTAACTGTACAGTGTTTTTGATAATGACTAATAAATAGTGCCACTCTGCCACTGCCAATCACTGATAAGTTTATCCTACAGTAAACAAGATGGAGATTAAATGCCTGAAACTGCAGCTTGTAATTGAATGAAAATCCTTAAAATCCTGGTCACGGCACCACGTGCAAGCGGTGGAAGTTTTAAACTTTCCGACACAAGCTAACATATTAAAGCGCTCAACGGATTATCGGGACATTTAAGTTAGATCAGGTAAAAGCATTGATATGTTAAGAAAACATTGGAACGCAGGTAAACCATGCATATCAATTGGAACTCAAAGTGTAGGGCATTAAAATTGAAATGTATTGTATTAATTATTTTGTCTGTAAAATTAACGTGTTTAGCGTTTTACTTGTAAGTTTTTGGAGTTTTATAATGTTATCTATGGTATGCTAGTTATGCCTAGCTACCTATAGTATGCAGTATGCTAGTGTACCCACAGTATACTAGTAGTGACAATAAAGTCCTGATTTTATTTATTATTGCTCTTGGCTTTTGTTTGTTTTGTGTATCTTGTGATGCTTACTAATATAACTTTATATTAGTATTTCATAGCTATAAATAATGGATAATATCGTCATTATTTCTATACAAGTATCGTTTCGGCATAGCATATTTAAATGATGAATGGATGGGTAGATGGGTATTAGACTACCTGTGTATATAAAAACTAAACGTTGTTAAGTTAAACTAATTTGACCTTTTTGCTGCAAATAAATTAGTTTTAAAGCATATTTTACAAATATTGTCTTCGGTTACCGCGTTAGTTACTCATTAAATAAAACTATTAAAACAGATTATATCGCGTATATTGAATTTATAATACATCCCGATGTTTCGAACCCTTTGCAGCGTTCGTGGTCAACGAACTACTAATTAAAAGTCAGAGGCGCGTTGTAAGTTTAGTAAGAATGCGCAACCAACTGCCCTGTATCACGACAGTCACTTTGTATTCGGAAATTACCTCTGTAAATTATTTTAATCAATAACTGCATGTCTGAATTTCGACACACTTCTTACATATGTAAAATGGTGTAAGACTGTAAGTAATGAATTCCAATATAAAAGGTTAGTTAGTTCTCGGCGAACTCGGCGCCGTCGACTGGACAGAAACGGATTTGGACAGAGAAGCATGGCGGTCTTTGGTGTCGGAGGCCAAGATCCACTTCCGGTCGTTGCGCCACCTACAGTAAGTAAGTAAGTTCTTAGGTTTTTTTCTTTCAGATTTCCTCGCATGACTCCACAATATCTTTGAAACTAAATGAAGTCTTGTAATATTTTTTTAAGTAAAACAGTGCACAAGTTTATTCAACCGTATGTTTTTTTGCCAAGGTATAGGGCAGTTTGCACCTTTATTTATGGTCGCGGCGGGAACTAGAACCCTTTATATTCCATGGTCACGTCACAATACGGCCAACGTTGGAAGCGTTGGAGTTGTAATATACGATTTATTAACTTTTTCTGTGCTTTGCAGCTATCATTCTGTTTTGCTTGTGACGTCTATATTCGAATCATCATAATCGCGAATACTTAAATACTTTCCGCGCACCAATTCCTGCATTCGGAGGTCGAGGAAGTTGGAGGGTGTGCGCCGCGCCCGTACGTACAAAATGACACTACTCTGTCATCACGGAATTCGCGCGCGGACAGTAGTCAGATAACGCACAACCCAAGCCACTGGAACATAAGTATATAGTTTTCAAATGATGTCGTACGTTACTAAGAAAGATTTACTGTTTAACGCTGAAGGAGTAAATAACTGAATATAGTCTTTAAAATCATTACCGACATCTTGCGAATGAACGGTGGAGGCTAGTTTTATATAAAAGTTTTCATTCTTTTTGTAACAAACTAAACAAACAAATAAGCATAATATTGTCTTCGGTTACCGCGATAGTTACTCATGAAATAAAACTATGAAAACGGATTATATCGCGTATATTGAATTTATAATACATCCCGACGTTTCGAACTCTTTACAGCGTTCGTGGTCAACGGGTGACTGAGGAAAAATTACAAAGTGCAAAAATACCCACATACTAAAATAATGAACAATCATAGACTACAAACTTTAAGGCTGGTTGTACATGCAAAATCGGTTCATAAGGCTAGTTATACACTATAATTATTTTTCAAGTAAAGATATATATATATATACGCGATAAAAACTATGCCGGCTCCAACCCTACACCACGGACCCGAGAAGATTTTTTCGGGATGTATTATAAATTCAATATACGCGATATAATCCGTTTTTATAGTTTAATTTCATAAACAAATAAGCAGTTATTTTCCAACTGTAAGCTTGCTTCACCTTCACAGCACTAGCAAACATTACCACGTATCGAACCTGCTACTATCCCATTCCAACGTACATCTTTTCGAGTTCGAGAGAAAAGGAGAGCTGTGTTCAGAAACGGATGAGTTACCATAATAGCTTTGTCGAAACTTTAGACGATCGTTCTATTATAGAGTTTTGGAACAAATCGCTTTATCTGTTGCTCTGAGTTTGACGGTTGAAATCGAAGGCTAATTTGGATTTTTGATGGAGTTTCTAACTGGTTTTTCGATGGATTCTAAATGTTTTGGCACCCAATTCCCGGTGAAGTTAATCTGTTACGGTTAGGAAATTGCGATTCTTTTTTTGATAAAGAAATAAGTAGATGAAATTGGATTTGTCAGTCAGAAATGTTGCTGTAGATTTCGGCATTAATGCCGGTTATCCCTCGATGTTTTAAAATAATGAATCAATCAATCAATCAATTAAGTTGCAAGTTTTGTTTGTAATATGTTTGTTCGGGTCAGGATGATGGACACAGGAGGTGAGGTTGAACTCTGTGATAAAACAATGTGTTCGGGTTTGTTAAAATTGTTTCTAGTTGGCAGTTGAAAACAAAAGTACAGTCAGCTATAAAAGCTTGTATCAAAATAGTACATTGCAGTACATATGGTGCTACTTTCTCGCACTAGTGCGTAAAATAGCACTTTTCGTGCATATGTCGAAAGTTTAAAGGGCCATATGTACTGTAAAACGTTGTACGATACACGTGCGAATAGGTAATTCGCAACTCGTGTCGATTTAAAACACTCCTTGCGGTCGTGTTTTAATTTATCGCCACTCGCTTTAAATTTCCTCTTTTCCGCACTTGTATCGTAAATAACTATTGTGATACAAGTGTGCTAAGTTGGTCATTACACACGAGGCGATATTGTGCGCGCGAGCTTAAGCGAGAGCGCAATAAGAAAGCCGATGTGTGTAATGACCAATGCACACGAGTTTCATACGACGTTTTTCAACACACTTGCGAGGAAAAAAAAGAAACTTTCATATTATGATTAATCCTGTTCCTTGTTCCTAAAATTTGTAATTTTAATTGTTAAAACAGTAAAAGTCTAAAATCTGTCATACTGCCGGTCGCCTCGCCGGCGCCCGCCAGTCCGCGTTGTAAAATCTACTCGACCAATTAAAGAAGGCTCCGTTTCCATGCATATTAATAGCAAGCTTACCTTCTTAACTCAGTCCGATAATATAATAAAAATCACGAGTGTTATAATATACTGAAAAAGCACGCGGGTTTAATATCCAGGATTATGAGCCAAAAAGCAAGTGTGTGTTGTAGAAAAAATGTTTTTTGACTAAAACTTATTAAATATATAAATGTTTTCTTAATCTTTTATTTTTATTTTTTTGGTGTTGTATAAACTAATTTATAAAGGAATACATATATGTATTATTTGTTTCAGGTAAGTTCATGTCGACGTCCATAGCAATGATAGCAATCACCATGTTCAACATACCTCAGTCAAAAATGCAGCTCGTACGAGTATAAGGGTAAGGTACAGTAAATTGACCGTTCAATTAGCGACACACGTTGATTAAATCCCGATGCAACTCGTAGACTACTTCGAATAGAGTCCGCATGAGGCGACCTGTGCACTGAGGCGTACACGAGCGGAGACGAGAGGAATCAACCAATACTCGTAGGCCTCGTAGCATTAGATGTAATCCACATTTCTTCTTCGCTCCGCTGCAGTACAAACAATGCTATTGTTTAAAAGAGTTGTGCGTGCTCGTTCTCTGAAAAAATCGCTCCAAACTAGTACAATCTACTAATGTACTAGTTCGGTCTTTTAGTACAGTACACCGAGAGAAATTGAGCATTATAATGTAATGGAATGGTTTGTGCGGACGTTTTCTAAAGTACTTAGTACTTATCTTTCTTACTCCCGTGCAGTTGCAACGGAGTGACGGCTATGTGTTGTCTCGCTCATATTAGCCGAGAGCCGTTCGGTCGTCTTCGCACGCGCTCGGCGTTAGTTCGTTCGGATACTTCGGATCACTCGGATCGCATTTAGTAACGCTTGCGAATAAATCAATAAATTTTCGAGTTATTTATATTATACCTAAACTAAACGTGTGAGCTCTCATACTAAGTAAATACTGTTAGTGACCGCGAGTTCTACATGCGCCGTCTAGTGAGTGATCAGTGATGCAACTAGACCAGTTTCATTACAGGCTGAAACGCGACTGACGTAATTAAGCGCTCTTTATTGGCGCTGGACGCTTCATTGATGACTTTAATGATTCATTAAAATTCACTTTTGCGAATGTGAAGAGGGTCCGGAGCTTTTAATATGTGGAAGCTTTTGAATAAAAGTATGGAAAACGCATCGTAATCCAGAAAGAATTTAATGTAAACATACATTATTATTATTTATGAAAATGAAATTTTAGGGTCTTCTTCTTCCTAGTCGTAACCTCATGGCCGAGGGACGTGACGAATGTGGACACTCTTCACCAGTGCTCTCCAGGCCGCTCTGTCTTGGGCCCAGTGCATGCTAGCCTGCAGTATGGCGTTTGTCTCTAACGTTATTCTGTCCGCCCAACGCGTGGCCATACGTCCATCCCTACGCTTTCTTGCCATGCGGCCAGTAATTATGAACTATTCCAGGCTATCTGGCCCTGTCCTGCTCAGATGGTCGAAGAAACCAAGTACACGTTAGGAGCAAACAGTGGAGAGCCTCGTTGTAATGGTAAGTTCGTCGAGAACAGATACATTTATTGTACGATGTCCATGTCCATGAGATCCGGAGCATTCTCCACCAGCACCACATCTCGAACGCATCTATCCTGCGACGGGTTTCGGTTTTGATGGATGGTTTGGATGGAAAGATTGAGAAAACAAGGGTCCGCATTAGTCTGATCTTTGTTTTGCGGTTTATGTTTCTGTTCTCCCACATTTCCTCGAGTTTTTTCATCGCAGCTTTGGCAATCTCTGCTCTTCTAACCACCTCCAGGATAGGGTAGCGCCTATAAATACCCTCCCTTCTTTAGGATGGAACCAGGAAAACGTTTGCAGCGTGACGAAATGATAACCCGGAGCGCCCGTCAAAGTTTTAAAATCTGATCCTGATTTGATACTGAATTAATTAATTTATATCCATTGAATATAATATTTTTAAAAGTCGAATAACGCTCCCGGTAGCTATATAAAAACAGAAAATAGTAAAAGAGCCAATCAATAAACCAAATAGCCCGTCTCATTTAATTTGCTCCACAAAAAGTTACCTGCACTTGAAAAATATTGCAACCATACGCCATTAAATAAAATGCCCAACTTTGTACGGGACTAGTGAAAAATTCCCCGTTGTTTCCCGCCGAAAGAATGTAAACATAATTAAAATTCTTCTAGCGTTGGAGATTTTCATTTGCCCGGACTTAGAAAGTATTTTTGTAGCAATGCACGGTTGAAATATGGATGCATTTTTCAGCGTTAAGAGGTATTACGTTGAGGTCTTGCGTTTTTCTTGAAAGCGTTCGTATATTTGTATTTGTCCAGAGAATCTTTAATGTGATACACATGCGATTGGTTTTAACACAACAGATGGCGCTGTGTGAAATTATTAAGGGTATTTAGACTTATTTATAACTGGCAATAAAAGGGGTATGTTGTTTAGTCGGCATATCTCTTTTTAAATGTTATCCGAGATCTCGAAAACCGTTGGACCTATTTCGATAATTATTTTCTCGTTTGAAGGGATACAGTTAATCCAACGTGTCAGGATCTCATAATGGGATCCAGGAAAAACAGAAAAAAACGTTTCAAATATTATAGCCATACGTACATAGCCATACATAATAATATTTGAAACGTTTACATTTAGCCTCGGAAAGCGATATTTGGTAAAATAGTCTAAAAATGTATTCTATGTCTGTCCTTTTATGTTTAATTCAAATAACTGTTTAACTGAAATAAATGATTGGATCAGTAACAAAATACTACTTATAATTAAAAAACATAAAAATTGGGACTTGCAAACTAAGTATGTGTTACTTACACTGGCCAACAGGTCGGTTTGTAACTACAAAATAGGTTTCAGGATATTGATAAAATAGTTATTTGTTATACAAGGGTGCAAAGTTGTATTTTACCCGCGAGTGTGGAATTGAATCCTGAGCGTAGCGAGTGTTTCAACACACGAGAAGTAAAATACATTTGCACCCGTGTGTAACACAAAACTTTTCCCCTCACTATAGCGAGGAAAGTGCAACATCCACAGGCGTTAGATCATCTTCATCACTGGAATCACTAATTTTTTTACGATATTATAACAGAAAACACTAGAAATTCTGATTTTTACGTGAGTCGGTGAGAAGAACAGTAAAAATTTTGTTGACAATGTTGACATTTCTGTTCTGACGTATGAAATGTCAACGATGCGTTTTGAAATTGCATCGACTCAACTTGTGCGTTCAGAATTATATTTAACATCATTACAAAAAATCTAGCGTTTCTTATGGAATTTTAAGGTTTATGACTTAAAATTATTAAATAAAGCTAAATTTGGTATTTTTTATTAGATTCTCAAACCATTTGTTGAATGATAATTAATATCGAACCAACCATTATTACGAGCGTTTTACGTTTTGTTATCTGTCAAGCTACTTAAACACGCTCCATCCAAGGTCAAATTACTTTCCCCACTAGTGGATAAAATGCGTTTTTCCCCGCTTGTTTTAAAGGATAATAGACGGCTTTCCGAGCTAGTGAGGGGAAAAATTATTTCCTTATAACTTAAGTTCAGTTATTTTTTGAATTACTCAATGAGTTCCTCTAATTATTTTCTTCAGTGCACTTTCTCCGTAATACCTATCATACGTTTCATACGACTGCCCAGTAAAGATCTTAAAACTCATGATGGACCGTTAAACTAAATTAACTCAATCAAGTTCCTTCCTGGTCTGAAATTTAAAGCTATAAACCGGTTTATCTTTAGAGATATTAAATTTGAAATTTCAACACTTTGTTGCTCTTTTGAATGAAGTTACGGGATTTATCAATTTGTTGGAAATTTGCTGAAAGTTAATGTAGGACTTGTGATGTTATTTTGAAAGGCTTGTAATTTCGGAAACAATATTGTAGCTTGTACTTGCAATATTATATAACTTATATACTTTTCAATTTAAGTAAAAAAGTTTGTAAACGGAACGGAATCTTTTTTTTTTTGTTTTTTTTTTTTTTTATGTGATGTTCAGCAAACGAGCAGACGAGCCGCCTGATGGGAAGCAGTAATCGTCGCCCATGGACGTAAGCAACATCACAGGAGCCACTTAAGCATTGCCGACCCTTGAGAACCCTAAATACCCGCTTCTTGAAGAATCCCATGTCGTAGCACAAAGGACCAACTCATTCCACATTCTGCACGTTCTGGGAAGAAACGAGCGGGATGCCCGCTTATTCATGGTGTGCCATGTGTCTAAGAAGTGAGGATGAGCTTTGCTCCTTTGGCGGGAGGTGCGGTGATAGAAACGAGACGATGGCTTCTGTAGCTATTTGTGTGCCACATGGCGAAATATAGTGACACGGTATTATATATTTAAGACCTTACTGTCGTAATAGCTTACTGCTTCGTAAATTAGAATAAATTTTGGTGTTTGTGATGATTTATTTTTATATGGTATATGGTGTGGTCAATGTAAAGTGGCGCGCAGAAGATCAAGTAAGCTTGACAAGCACACGTGCAGTCAGCTGCAGAGATACTTAAACCCGCCTGCTAACAAATTTCTATGCAGCTCTGAGCTCTGTACCTGATGACTTAGGTAGGGTTGCCAATGTTGCCGTACGTCAGCATTTCCCCTGATATGTCGGGATTTTTGGTCCTTTGTCAGGCTTGCGACTTGGCGATTGTCAGGGTTTTTAGAAACCTCATCTAATCTTAAATTTTGGAGTTGAGCAGAGGAAAGGGAAGGTTATGCTGTAACTACAGTAGAGCATATATGGTGGTGAGTTAAAGGCACAGGGTAGACACGCTATACATTAAAAATCACTTGCATTTCTGTGTGTGAACGGCACGTCTGTACACGCGGCATGCGTCATTATGTAAGTTGTTTAAAAACAGTACTGAGCGGTCTGCAAAAGGTCGTCAATCTGCTGTCGCGGGGCGAGGTAATTCGAATCGGGGCGGGGCGGTGCGTGGCCGCTCTGTATGATAATACTATTACTTATTCTGTGTTAAAGGGTTAGTGGTCCAACAAAGTTTTAGAAAAAGTTATCCAAGGGCCAATTTTTTATCCCGGTCGTCCACGGCAACGATGTAGCCTTGAAATGAGTTTCATCTTTGTTTTGATACCCCTTCACCGGATCCTTAAAGGGCTCGGCCACATAATATAAACTTATTTAATGACATGGACGTGGTTGTAAAACATAAGTGACTGTAGCCGGATGACGCTGCGTCTTACGTTAGCGAACAACTCGCGAACGCGAAGCGAAGTGGCGCGGCGGGCCCACGGCGTTTGCGTTCGCAACGAGATCGCCCACGTAGTTCACTTCTATATCAAAGGATTGATTCACCCGGCGCCGCATCGCTTCGGTTTGCGTTCGCGTGTTGTTCGCCGACGTAGTACGCTGCGTTAGTGTCCTTTATAAATCCTTTAGAGCTATTTTAAAGTGCTTGAAGCGTTTTATTGACAGTTAAATAAGAAGTGACTTTTGACCTTAGGGATCCATGAAGATGTCTAGACTTAAAAGCCATTGATATGTTAAGCCACTTTAAGGTCTTTTCATGCATAGCATTTAGTTTTCAGTAGTCAAAGAGGTATGACGACGTTTTCCTTACTACCTACCTGTATTCTTTAGGGTCCCGTAGGTTCTGAGAACGGAGTTTTTGAAAAATCGTAGCGATTTTTTGATCACAATACGGTTGCCAAAAATTTATTGAGCAACTTGAGGCCTTTCTCTAGTAACTTCATCGATTCGGATCCTTATTTTTTGACTTTGGCTCGATAGAAAAAAAAATCACAAATGCATCTTAAAAATTTGTAACAAATTTTGCACAAAAGCTAAAAATATGAAAATTGCTTCTAAAAATGAGCAGTATCACGTTTGATCGGACCCATCGATTATTTTTTTAAATTTAAACTTACAAAAAATTAAAATTCAAAAACATGGTATCCGCGAACCCGGACACGCACATCCATCTCGCTCACGCTTAGGCTAAGTGAGAGTGAGAAAAGTCTAGTTGGTGGTTGGTACTGATGAATATTAAATGAATTATATTCCATATTTACTCAAAATTTCTTATTGGTACCAGCCAAAATTCTACTTCTGTTTGAAAATTCGATGTTTAAATCCATTTTAACATTGTTACTGTAAACCGGGAATTTTTATCGAATCATTTGTATGTGCCGTCATCCGTGGATACTTTTAACCGAATTACGGCTGTTTCCATATCGATTGAATACGGTTCATTCGGTTGATTTGATTGTTTGTTTTAATCATTTAAAAGGTTTTCCTGTTTATTTAATCTGAAGTCGTATCCTGGTTGTAATATGGCTTTCACACTAAAACACTCGTTTTTGCAATTTTTCCTTTCCATGTTAATTTTCAGCTCCATGATTTAAAATAAAAACCGGCCAAGCGCGAGTTAGACTCGCGCACGAAGGTACCCTTACGCAAAAAACGGCAAAAAAAATCACATTGTATGGGCGACCCATTTAAATATATTTTTTTCTGTTTGTAGTACCTATTTGTTGTTATAGCGGCAACAGAAATACATCATCTGTGAAAATTTAAACTGTCTAGCTATCACGGTTCATGAGATACAGCCCAGTGACAGACAGACGGACACACGGACAGCGGAGTCGAAGTGGTTGGGTACGGAACCCTAAAAACAGAAAAGGTACCAAATAAACGTTCCTGTAGCTGCCACAATGCACCCGCCAGTTAAAATTTGTTTAAATTGCAGTAAAAAACTCTCAGTCTATGAAACCGGTGCTTAACACATCTAAAAATCTGTATAAAACGTCAGCATAAATAACCAGCTTTTGTCTATCATATATGACATGTGACATTTACTCGGGCACGAAAATCACAGCTTAAAAACACAGCGGATTCACTGTTGGCAAAAAAACGCTGGTCTTTTCTATCGCTGCTGGTTCATGCCACATAACATCAGGTGAATTTTAATATCATAACATATTAAGAGCTCTGTTCTTGTAGGTGGAGTAATCGCCAATCATTTTTTTTGTGGGCCAGTGTTTTGATTTCCTCATACGACACATTTTCTTTTACTTGGCTGAGATATGTTATTCTAGGGCTTCCTTTATTAGATTAGGTATTAAGCATGAATCTACCATTGTGCAGTTGTGAAAATAAATAAAAATGCTCAAAAATACTGACATTCTCTTCTAACGCTTAATATCATCATATATCGCGCATGTAATATCTCTGGTGTTGCAGGCGTCCATAGGCTACGGTGACTGCTTACCATCAGGCGGGCCGTATGCTTGTTTGCCACTGACGTGGTATAAAATGTAACCTTCTAACGAGCAAACATTTGAAAAAATCGACAAACTAGTAATTATTTATCAGTTGGAAAAAATATACATATCTAGAAGTTAATGAATGGACTAAAACGATGGACTTGAATTATATACTTACACATACCATATATGCAAAAACTCACTTTATACGCTTTTAATGTAACGTATAATACAAATAGAATTGAGTTTTGTTTTAAAATCGAACGAAATAAAAGAAAATAAATTTCATTGTAGCAAAGATAGATATAACTCCGTAATAGATGGACACAGTCTAATGAAAACACGTGCCTCGAAAATCACGAAAATTTGATTCCCGATCAGATGTCGCTACTACCTTTGGCGTACTCTCGTATAGAGGGCGTTGACGGTTTCGTTTGTTGTTTAACTATTTTAACACATATCAGGGAAAGAACATGGGTCAAAATAATAAAAATAATTAATGCAAATAAAAACAATCATTTATCCGTATTTAAATACATTTTATCGTATTTTTATAAATTTTCATTTTTAATATTGTCTTCGGTTACCGCGATAGTTACTCATGAAATAAAACTATGAAAACGGATTATATCGCGTATATTGAATTTATAATACATCCCGACGTTTCGAACTCTTTACAGCGTTCGTGGTCAACGGGTGACCACGAACGCTGTAAAGAGTTCGAAACGTCGGGATGTATTATAAATTCAATATACGCGATATAATCCGTTTTCATAGTTTTATTTTCATTTTTAATTTTAAAGTGTGTCGATAGATGGCAGTGAATTTACTGTGGTTACAAAATTTACTATGACAGTACCGCTCTATAATATTATATCCTCTTTGATTGTAGGTAATACAAACTTGTATAAGGACGGTTAAAGTGACGAAGTTAGTGTATTATTTAAGCTGTGGTTACCCAGTGTCAAACGAGAATATATTATAGACACCAGACTCACCACAGTCCGTAAACTGTCAAATAAAAGAATTATCTTCCGGCTAGCGATGTAAACACACGCAACAATTTTACTGTTCTTACCGCTGCAGTTTTGAGTGTATAATCTTATATGGTAAGGTATACTTTTTGTGACGTATGTTTTTTGCTTTTTCTAATCAATTCCTGTTTTAATAAAATTATATTTGCTAATAAGTAGTCGAACCGGATTAGTTCAACGAGAGTTCTGTTAACAAATAGATTCTTGGATCTCTTACAAAACTGATAAACGCAGCAGAAGAGTAGTAGAAAGGCTCTAAAAGAAGGATCACTGTACTATGACATCTACAACTAAGTTAATAGTTTATAATTAACTTATACTGCCCTTTTTCTAAACAACTCTGCTCTAATAACACTTCTTATTAAGAACTCTAAAGTTATTTGTACTTAAGCCTGGCAACTCTCTTAACTATCTCGACTACCTAGGTTCCACTGCGGATCTCATTTGGAATTTGTAGAGAAATTCCGAGCATAAATACCGTAAGTCGTAACGCAGCGTACTACGTAGGCGAACAACACGCGAACGCGAAGCGATGCGGCGCGGGGTGAATCAATCCTTTGATACCCATAGAAGTGTCCTACGTAGACGATATCGTTGCGAACGCGAACGCCGCGCCGCGCCGCTACGCTTCACGTTCGCGAGTTATTCGCTTAAGACGCAGCGTAACACATCTCGATTGCTCTGAGATACATTGCGCTCCCATAAATAGGACAAAGCATGCAATAGTTAGGTTTACGGTTGTCAACGGTCTATAATTTCGTCCCGTATATTTTAAGGTGCTGGTTTTAGAAATCAAGGCGTCGGATACTCGGGTGTCAGTAACAAAGCGGCCCGTCAATCCAACGCGGCCGCGCCAACGAATCCGGTATTTTTAGCATTCAATTAGCTTTTAGCATTTTAGTGTCAAATTACTGAACGGGTTGAGTTGAAAGTTTACAGTATTCGATAATGATCGGCGATCGTGTTCGGCTCTCGGACTCGAAAGAAATAGTATTAAATGGCAATCGGTGAAACTGAAATCGATCTATCGATCAATCATTGTATTGTATTGTATTGTAGTTCGGGCGATTTTCCGCAACTCGACGACTGGCGCCTATTTTGCGTGACAATCGCATAGAATTCGATCAATCATATAGCTCTTCTTTTTCAAAAGTTTGACCCGGAATCACTTTCAAAGATACCCGACTTTCAAAGTGATTTGACGGCGATTTTCTGAATTTTGACGATTCAAAATTTCAAATACATACTTTTTGATTATAAATGCTTTCAGAAAGTTATGGCTTTGCACTAGGTGCAATGTTACTTTCCATTTTCATGTGGCGTCAAGATCTGCATGTAGCATGAATTTTTATATAGTCATAGTCATAGTCATATCATTTATTGCATACATGTGTTTACATTAGGTCTTATTTATATCTTAGGTTACAACATGCACCCGTTAGGGCATAGCAACATAGTTACTTAAATAATACTTAGTCTAAATTATATTTTAACAGCTATACATTATTCACCAGCTTAAATTATAAAAAATAAGGGTTACATAACTTACATATATATTTGGAAAATTCCATGTTATGAACTTTTCCTCAGCCTTCTTGATAAATGAAATTGCAAATAAAACTGTAGAGTCACTTGCTTTCATCCAGCAATATCATATTTCAATAAAATATTACTTTGACTTTTCGAAATGGCGATACGGAATAGTCATATCAAATGATAAAATGGAACCGTAAGACTCGCCTATATGTATTGTTTAAGGGGAGGTTCACGCAAAATTTTAGTTTTTATATCGAATTTTTACACGCTTTAATCAAGGGCAAATGGCATGGACAAATTTACACGGAAATTAGATTATATGCAAGGGTAGACTCTAACCAAAGCCAAAACGATAGAAAAAAAAGTGTATTTTTTAGTTATTTTTATAGCAGTATAATTTGAGTATAAAATGGCTAGTGGTATAAAATGGTGAGCACAGCTCAGGGATCTTAGATATCTAGGATATAGAACCTTCAGTTTGTAATGCCTTATTATAAAAAAATGTTAGTCAAAAGTTTTTTTAAATATATATTAATGTGAGTGTCCCCACGTATTTTAAGTCGAAACACGCTCGACATGTTTCACTCCGTACCGAGGAGTGTCATCAGGAGCTTGTGTTGACGGTGACGGACCGGCGCAAAAGTTTTTTATTTTTGGTTCTTACATTTGAAAACGTCACAATGTTACCGTAATATATCAATACCAACCGAACTATAGCATTTCCTAGCGTCGACCGCATAACCTTCGGCAATAAAGTCGCTATAATAGGAATCCCCGGTGGGGAATTGAAAGTCCGTGTCTCTTCCGTGACACGCCCCGTGAGGCGTGTCGGTAGCCTTGTAGTGCACTAAAAGATACACTTTGGGTATACCATGCCATTTATGGTTCTTGCTAAATTGGAAATTCTATAGCGTAAGTATTGAACAACCAATTTAGCTAGGACCCTGAATGGCGCAACAAGGCGCGTGATAGCACATACTTCTTAACACGTTCACGGACGGTAAGTGACGTCATGAATGTGGTACAGGCAAAAGGAAACAAAAGACTACGCGACTGCTATAGCATTCGTGTCCGCATCTGATCTGCGTGGTAAACTGGTGTCTTGTTTGTAGTCCTGATCCATGATACAGCTTATCAGTGCGCGTAATTAGTATGGTAAAAAAAGCTGTAATGCAGTGTACGTACGTAGTAGCAGGCGTGGCTCACTCCGCGATTTCGTCGCGTCGCTACAAGTACCTGCGGCTGCCGCAATTTTGGGGTTTGGCCATAGTAATTGCCGCGCACCGCTATGGAACGGACGCCTGCACGCGCTTGCGCCGCCTTGCGCGTAGTAGACGCGATTTGTTAGAAAGTGAATATTCTGTACCTATTACTATTATATATTCTGTGGTAGTAGGTAAATGACTCCTATAATTATTGTTGTTCACTCCGATTATTCTATTCAATTAAAGCGATTAAGTATAGCATTTAATGGAAAACAAGCATCAGGAAGTTGTACTTTTAATAAAACTTTTAATTGTCTTTAGTTTTTAGTTTCAAGAAACTTTATCCTTCGTTATAAAGCTAGTAAGTTATAAAAATTAGTTTAACATAAAATGGGCGAATGAAATCGTGATACTTTGCTACGAACACTTTTACCTTTATTATCTTTTAAAAATGTATTTAAAAGATTATTTATTATTTATGCGGTGTTTCTAAACCAAAGCAAATAAGATACGCCAACATAGAAATATTCGCCATTGCACGTTTTGCCGAAGTACATGAAACATGCAGCAAAATGAACATATCGGTTTTCTCTTCTTTTTTTTCTTCCTTGCCGCATCCGGCAATGGCGACCAGGGGTCGGAAACCGGTATTTGCTCCATACAAAAATACCGGTATTATTACGTTCTTTTTCGTTCTTTTGTTTATAATTTCATTTTTAATGGGACGTTTTAATAATGCAAAATTGTTTTCTAAATACATGATTCAGTCCTACGTAATGAGCATAAAAAAATTCAAAATATTAGGCTATTTCGGGGTTTTTAAAAAATACCGGTTCCGAGCCCTGATGGCGACCCCATTAACAATTCTTGTCCGGATTGTGAAATGCCCTAACTTTGTCTTGAAGACTTCGTAAACTTGTTATCGGTATAATATAATATAAGGGAATCTTTCAAAGATTGTATTAGACTAGAGAAATTGGGACGGTAGCCAAGACTACTAGAGGTCCAGGACGTTCGCCGCGTAAGCTGAAGAGACGGTTCGAATCCGGCCTCGGCCCCTGGAAGGCTTGATCACGTTTTCTTTGGTATATGACATCTATTTCAGTTGATATAAATAGTAGCCTGCACTGGGCCCAAAATAGAGCGGCTTGTAGAATACTGGTAAAGAGTGCCCAAAGTCGTCACGTCACTCAGCCATGACGATACGACAAGAAAGAAGATCAGTCATCATCTTCCTCGCGTTATCCGGGCATTTTGCCACGGCTCATGGGAGCCTCGGGTCCGCTTGACAACTAATCCTAAGAATTGGCGTAGGCACTAGTTTTACGAAAGCGATTGCCATCTGACCTTTCAACCCAGAGGGGGAAACTAGGCCTTGTTAGGATTAGTCCGGTTTCCTCACGATGTTTTCCTTCACCGAAAAGCGACTGGTATAAATATCAAATGATATTCCGTACATAAGTTCCGAAAAACTCATTGGTACGAGCCGGGGGTTTGAACCCGCGACCTCCGGATTGAAAGTCGCACGCTCTTACCGCTAGGCCACCAGCGCTTCAAGAAAGAAGATCAGTATTACATTAAAAAATATACAAATTTAAGGTATCCCTACTCTCCTCCACTCTGTACATTGTCTGGAAGTTATTTATTTGCTTCTCACCCCTTCTCCCTCAGTGCTCTTCTTGTATTTTCAACCCCTTATATTGGATTCCCTTAGGCCGCCTTAGGGGATAATCCATGTAAAAAGTATATTGTCTTCGGTTACCGCGATATTTACTCATGAAATAAAACTATGAAATAGTCATCCGTTGACCACGAACGCTGTAAAGGGTTCGAAACGTCGGGATGTATTATAAATTCAATATACGCGATATAATCCGATTTCATTGTTTTATTTCTAAAAGTTTAAAATATTCTAACATCTGAAATATAAATTCGATTCCGCGAGAAGGAGGAACAAATAACCAAACATTCAAACTTTTACATTTATAATATTAGCAGGATTATTTCCGCCATAATAAAGTTTCCCTGAAGTTAGAATGCGTCCGTATATTTAACGCAGAAGGTAAAGTACACTTAAACTCGGTTATTGCCACGCCGAGACACGCAATTAACCGTATAATAACCGTTTGCTGACGAAATTTTCCTTTAATTAAACCACTACTATGAAAACCCAATATATGAAAGTGACACTATTATGTTCCAAGTCACACACGTAGTAGACAAGTGTAATGTAAGAAAGTCTACTTATTTAAAAACGCTGCGCTTTATAAAAATGTTTCTGTTTCATTTTTGTAGAACCCTTCGTCGTAACTACTAATAGAAACCGAAATCCTTTTCGCAAATTAGGAAAGTTATGAATATTACGCCTATAAATCCTAAAAATGTGAAATAATTATTAAACGTGAATTATGTCAGTGTAAAATATGTCACTTTTTAAGAAAGATCATTGCAAATTTATAGTAATGTTTGTCATAGTCAGATAAGTTTGTAATATGTTGTAATCAATAAGTCAATGGTAAATATCTCATAATTAAATAAGTCTGTAGATTGTCATAGTTAAATCGTCAGAAAAGTACATCAAAATAAGTAAGGTCTGTCGAATGTAATAGTCAGTTGGTAAGTAAGTTGGTATTGACTAATGAATGTCACAATGAAGTACAAATATTTTGTTTTTTGGGTATAGATGTCGCCGTGGTCATCATCATCAACCCGTCAATAAGTCATAAATAAGTATATGTAACAAAATCCTAACAATCCCTAAACCCACACTACATCCTAGCTAATTGTATTTTAAATCTAACCCATAAACTCATAATTTTACTCGTACTATGTAATTAAAATAACCATTAATGTATCGAAAGGGATCCTAGCTACCTACTGTAAATGTCTAATGGCTTTGTTATATTCAAATTATAAACCTAGTTTAATCCTACACATTCGTAAATCAAACAAATAAAAACCCTAGCCCTAACAGCTAAACTATCCAACTATTCTAACGATATATTTATAAACTGGCAACCCGGGTTGCGCATTTAATTCACTCGCGTAATTTCCCGATGTGCAATGGGAAATTCCTAAACTACAGCTAACTAAGACGGGTGAGGGAGTCCGTTTTAGACCTTAAATCCTAATTCTTCGTGTGCTGACTATAGGTTCACCCACACTGGGGATTGGGACAAGCAGGTGTATAGCCGGAAAGGAAAATCCGAGTCATATTTTAAACTAGCACTTGAAAATAGAACAATATTATGTTTCATATAATGTAACATAGAAGTAACCGCTGACATGTTACATAGTCCTAAGCTGAATAAGATGTCATAATATACTCGTACTAAAGAAAAGTGACCAATCCGGTGATTCGAACCGCCCTCCTTACGGGAATCTATTTGTTCCCTAGTTGTATGCCCAGTTCTATCTGAACATAACGTTCATATTAACGTATTAAGATTAAGAACTCTATTTACCATATCAGAAATCACATTATTTCAAATAATGGTACCTAACGACAACAAAATATTACATCGTTGTGAATTCAAAATATTATAACTTATAACAAATACACACAAATACAACAAACATATTTAAATATATATTTTTTATTATTAAATGTTACAAACCATTCCAGCGATTTTCAATTCCCTATTAATGCAATATTCGAAAAGCGTAATAATTTAACCGCAACATCAAAATAATGCATCAAAGCGCAATGCGCCCAGCGGTTTTTCAGTCGAGTGGCGCCGTTACTATATGTTATCTGTGTTCGCGTTATTCTTGTAATATGTGGAGCAAGCGCTGTAATTTAATTTTATGCTTGAGTTGTGTTAGGTTTGATCTCGTCTTGATATTGAGAAGGCCTTGGAGTTTCGACGATATCAGGTTTTAGTGGAAATGGTTGAGTATAAACGGAATATATGCATATTGTATATATGTATGTAACAACATATATCAGTTACTATAACTACTGTCAGTACTGTCGTTCATATCGAGAGCTATATCCTTTAATCTTCGTGCAAGGACTTACTTAAATTGTTTTAAATTTATTAATGTTTAATTAAACCTTTGTTTAGTCATATCATAATATATGATTTTTGTGAAGTGACGTGTCGTGTCATGCAAAATGAATGGATACAGCTAAAGTAAGTAAGTTTAATCCAAAATAAATTGTATGCAATGTTTTTATTCCTTTAAGTACCTACGTATGTAGATAGGAATTCTGAAAATTTTTCTAGTGTAATCTGTTTTAGACTTGAAAAGATTTTTAAGTATAAAGATCATCAGAAAGCGGCCTCATTTAAAGACCCCCATATTAGCAACTACCTCGCATTTTCTCAACTTTTTCTAGTAAATTAAAGAACATTACAAGTTCCTGACCCAATAAAGGCAAACATTTCACTCGTAACTCCGAACTGAAATCACCTGTTCCTCAAACTTTTTTACTCATCAAAACTTGTTTCAAGTTGGAGCGGAGTTATTCTTGGTTACCGAGTGCGGGCCAGCCCAATATTATTTTATTTATTTATTGATATATATTTATTAAAGACAACAAATGGTCCAATCAGTGTTAGTTGATCCTAGCCTACGATTATTAATAGTTAATAATAAATAACTATTTGCCCTTTGACTAAGTTTCCATATCAGAGGACAATCAAGCTTATTAGCTATCATATTTAAGATGCTATTACTGCTCCCACGTACCCTACTTAAAAGTGAAGCCGTTTTCTTGCGCCTGTTGCGCCAGATAGCGTAGAAGTGCCTCAGCAAACATAGTTGACTCGCTGCGGTATCGTGGAAGCCGTAGTGGCACCCTAAATGCGTTGTTATACTGTATGTTACTTAGAGCATTGTAAGCCCGCTGCGTGTAATTGACCCACAGACTTGACGAGTACAGTATGCCTTAAATAAGGCCAACTAGTTTTTTTTAGCTACAACGTTTCTACAGACAAGGCAGGCATTGGACGCGCCATTCTACGGAAAGCGGTTGAGTCAAGGTGACGTTCGGTTTCATACTGCACCAGCATTACTACTGCGGTATTACGACGCGACATTGCTGCCACAAATAGGAATTCTAGGCGGTAACATTGATTTTGATAATGCGGCAGCAATGTTGTCGGCAGTAACGTCGTGAAGCAATATTTTGCAATCATGCTACCTAAAAATCGGTCCGATATTCCGGTATCTCGGTATTCATATTCTAAAAGTCTACTGTGCTGGGTGCTGGTCAAGCTGAGTTCAGTACCCTTAGTGTAAATTTCATTCGATAGCATGACGTGACGTATGCGTTTGCGTTAAGTGTCATTTTGAGTTTCCAAAACGTCCCGCTTGACGCGTTGTTCAAAATCCCATACATTTCATTCATTTATTTCTATAACAATATGATATTCTGTTAGAAAAATAGACATAACGAAAACGCGAACGCACGTTATGCTATTATCAAATGAAATTTAAACTGCTCTGCTAGCATTCTGAACACGTGATGAGATAAAGTTACCTGATAGCAATGGAACAGGTGTAAGTTTAAATCCAGTTTGCGTCGTGTTTTAGTGAAAACGGTTTTGGTCTGTTCGCTAAGTTTGAGAGGCGCAGGTTAACTTTGGGTTTTAGTCTTTGAAGACTAACGCGTGCGGTGTCTTGGTTAGGTTTAAAAAGTTATGAAGTCAATGGTAAAACCAGAGAAACATCAGATAATTTTCAGCAGAAAGTTGTGTGTGTAAATAATATGAGGTCTGTAGCGACTTTCATATTGATTGTCATTGTAACAAGGTACGAACACATTTTTCGCACAGTATGTCTCACATCCGTTGTTTTTCAGGGTTCCATACCCAAAGGGTATAAACGGGACCCTATTACTAAGACTCCACTGTCCGTCTGTCTGTCTGTCCGTCCGTCTGTCTGTCTGTCACCAGGCTGTATCTCATGAACTGTGATAGCTAAACAGTTAAATTTTTTACAGATGATGTATTTCTGTTGCCGCTATAAGAACAAATACTAAAAACAGAATAAAATAAATATTTAAGTAGGGCTCCCATACAACAAACGTGTTTTTTTTTTGCGGGTTTTTGCGTAATGGTACGGTACCCTTCGTGCGCGAGTCCAACTCGCCCTTGGCCGGGTTTTTTTTTAATTCGGAGATAAACTAGAGTCGGGTCGGGGGCCGACTGCCATATCGTTCGACAACAAGTAACATGCGAAATTTGACAAAACAACTGTTTGCAACTGACTGATATTAGAATTTGTTTCTCAGATATGTTCTAAATTTGAATGTAATTAAAGTACCTATCGCGATAACATAAAGTTAAAATTACGATGCACCCACAGATACATGTTTGTTAATATAGGCCGTTAGCTTATCGTATTTGAATATATTATATGGCGGTTATGATATTGATGTAGATAAAATGAAATAAACTACCACCGGTCCACTTTGGAACTTTCTTAGAATGAAGTTATTAGAACAGAAACAATTTTAAAATATTTCCAGGATAAATATTACAATCATGTTTTTAAATCTTAACTTTGAAACAATAATAAATAATAAAATAATTTTATTTCGGACATAAATCCAAAGTTGTTAGTTACATTTTACATTAACTTATAAAATAGTGTTAGAAGAATTACAAAACTAATCTTAACCTACATACCTAAGTTTAAATTAACCTATTTTACTGCAGTGTGGAGTTTTGTCCACTGCTGCAGCAGAGGGGAGTCCCACCTATCCAACAACGTTATCATGATACTGACAATACAATAAAGATTCTATTTTCGTTTAAGGGGCTACCTGAGGTTTTCATCGATTTTTGACAAGTTTTGAATTGTATCTCTTACTTTTGCACTACCTATACATATAGAATTATAAGACAAGCGGCTATCGGTTCTTCAATCTTTTATCTCCATTTTTGTCTACCGGATTGTGAAAAAAATAAATACTTATTTATTTATGATTATTTTAAACATTTTCTAAAAAAACACTTTTTTCGTATCTCGATTGCTGTGAAAGATCTTACTTATACGAAATCTACATATTTGGGTTCGTCTTAGACGTCTCTAAAAATTTGTCTAAGGTTTTAATTTTAAACTAATTAACACAAAAGTTATAGCCAGAAAACCAGTTTTTTCGCCTAAAATTGTTCAACTTTGATGCCAAATATTTCGAAAAGAATTAACTTTGAAGTAAATATGGGATACTATATTGCTAAAATCCGTTGCTGTTAATTACGTTAAAGACAGCTACAAAAAACATTAGAAAACTAAGGGATTCAAATCGAAGGTCATTGGGGCATGGGATCCCCTTAATGTATTTTCTACAATTTCTACATCAAAACCACTCACTCAACTGATCCTAGCCTTAGGCAAAAACTGTTCTGGTAATTAATTTCGCTCCATAAACCTGTTCCAGTATTTTAGACAGGGTAATCGAGTCGGATATAATCGGGCGGAAATTTCCATTAACATCAAAAGAAACCGAGTAATGAGTTTTGTAATAAACAAACGAAAGCTCGAAGTGTGTAATTTACTTACAAAAATTTACATTTACATTTATGGGCACTTACTACATTTTATCATCATTGGCCACATCATCTGTTGTGATGTTTGTTGCGGCGCTTGTGGGTTTATGGGGTCCCTCATCGCCGTTGATGGCTATAAAGTCCTATCGCAGCGCGGCATTTCTTGCCACATCGATCGCACACATAACGCAAGTCCGCAGGAGGCGGTAAAGCACGACGAAGACTTTTCTGCTTAAGGTTCTCCAGTCAGTCATCGTCATGCTTTGATGTTCCGACTTTAATGTAGTGACGCCATTCCGGTCTCATTTCGGCGCGAACCGTCGGTCCGAATGCCAAAACTGTCCATGTCCTGATTACAGGAGTCCTTCCTTAAACCGTAGAGATAGACGCCCAACAGGTCTTTTTACTTCCGCTAACTGAACCAGCATTACTTGACGTGGTAGTCTCCCAGGGTCCATGTACGTGACCGAGCCAGCGAACCATTTGTCCAAACCATATGCTTTACGTCGAGCTCCCAGGACAAAATGTGTACCTTATTAAGGCACTTATTAAACACATGTGTAATTTTTAAATAAAAATATAGTACCAAAAAAACGGCTAAGTAAAGTTGTACCCATATTAACGATACGGTCTTTAGTTATAAATAATGAATAAAATTATCCTTAGTATTTTTTTGCGGGTACCTCCATTCATTCCCTCAATTCCCTGGCTTTTAAATTATCATTTCAAACTTGAAAATAATGTTTGCTTTTCATCAACATTTGCATAAAACTAAGATAAAATGGGGTTTTGTGAAATAATGTAAATTAAAATATTTGCCTTCATATTTAAAGATTAATTAAGTTAAGGTAATTGTTTGGCTTGTTTCTTGTGTATGTTGTGTAAAATTTTATAGTGTAATAGTAACCTTAGGTATTACTCGTTGGGGAATATAGTTTTTTTTCCAACGTGGTTATATTATTAAAAAGACTAGCAACCCGTCCTGGCTTCGCACGGGTAGTTCAACCAATTTACCAATTTACGCAAAACCTTAATCAATTATCAGGCAGATCCAGAAACCACATCTCGAATTAAAAAAAAACGTACGTCATTACAGTTTATTGTCATGTGTACTAGCTGTCAAATTCGGAGTGCGATTTATCAGCTCGTTTCATAATTTAATGCCTTACTCGTAATTTAATGCCTTATTATATACAGTTAAATACACTGCTTTGCCTGCTGAAATGAGGTCAAATGAGGCTTTTCTTTTAGAGACGTTCAAAATTAGAATGTCATTATTAAGCTCATCACAGACGGAGCGGTAATATATCGGCAGATACCGACAGATACGGCATCTGCCGATATCTTTTACGTACTATTTGACACACACACGTAGCTGTAATGTATATTTTGGTATCTGCCGATATCTTATCGTTAGGCATCTGCAGGCATCTGCTCAGTATATTACGATATATTTTGGTATATTTCGTATCTCTCACAATGTAGGTGCTAGATAGAGAGCGATATATATTCTGGTATCGTTGCGTGTGTGGTGCTTAGCGATACTCGCAGATGTCTGTCGGTATCTGCCGATACCGGCAGATATATTATTGCTCGGTCTGTGACAATCTTTATTGATATCGGCGTTATTATTACGCAAAACGTTTGACGTATGACAAATTTGTTGTAACAAAACAGTTCATCATTATGATGCCAATAATTTGCCGTTTTTGAACGCATCATAGAGGGTTTATGTGTAGATAAATAAAGTATTATAATACCCCGCAAGCGTCATTACGTTTAAAGTCGCCCCGTATGCTAAAGATACGACTCATAAGGTGCCAGTCGCAATAGTCGTAAATAACTGAGTGGGACATTAGTCGTACCGACACGAAATGGTGCTGTAACTACACTATGTACCAGTCATGTACCATAAACCTTATTACAATGGCATAATGTCTAACAATGGTTAGCTTAGTCCTTGTAGTCATAGTTCACTAATGGACTCGATCGGTGCTGTTAGGATTGTGATAAATTTTTAGGCATTTTTTAGGAATATTTTTTAAAGTTACCACGACCACGACCTCCACGACGACCAGTGAAACCTGTGTCGAAACGTCGGTAAATAAAGGTAACAAAATAAATTCGCGATAGACCCGTTTGTAAATGTGATTTAATTTTTAAAGTTGTTTGTTTTCGTCAGATCTCGATAAAGAATGTCCGCATGTCCTACAAAATCTTCCCCTAAGTGAATTTTCGTAACTCAATGGAAAAATTACATACTTACTTTTTTAGGGTTCCGTACCTAAAATGGAACCTTTATAGGATCATTGTATTGTCCGTCCGTCCGTCCATCTGTCTGTCAAGACCCTTTATCTCGGGAACGTGTGGAGGTATCGATATAAAATTAAAACCATATACTCAGGTCTACAGCCCCTTGAAACTGTGAAAAAATCAAACTTCCAAGTTAAACCTACATTTATCGGCTACGTCGTAGCGCTACGACCGTATTATAAGTTAGTTAGCGCTTACTTACTTACATCACTGGCTAAGCGACCCGAAGTGGATCCTGAACTCCGATACTAGATTCCGCCATTCGTTCCTGTCCTGTGCGATCTGACGCCATTCAGCCGCTTGGATTTTCACATAGGTCTTTCTGGACCTCATCGATCCACCGGTACCTAGGCCTTCCGACCGGACGTCTTCCAGTTGGTCGCCCCAGATAAGCTCTCTTGGCCGCACGATCCTCTCCTATCCTCTCCACGTGGCCGAGCCACTACGCTACGCACGAGCGTTGGCGCTTAGTTGTTTTTAAATTTTGAAAGCAAATGCTGGAGAGAATATCTACCTACAGTCTATCTATAGCAGTATCTGCTCAGATAACTGCATATAATAGTAACTTCCCAAATTGCACCGTATCGCTTCGATGCAGCACAAAGAGTGTGTCAGTGTGATGCAGTGTGCGATGCGAGCAATTTTGCTGCGCGGCGTAGGCTAAGAGCTAGAGTTTCATTGTAGCTACTGACCATGTGCATTGGATTTAGTGACTTAAGCGGGTCTAACTGTAATGCGATAGATATTATTTCATTAATTTTACCTTATCCGACGTTATAGCTGGGTTGCACTAATAGCTATGGTCACGGATGGCTGACGACCCAGAAAAATTACAACGGAGAGATGGGTAAACAACAGTAAAGTACCCGAAAATAGTTATATGTGTACAAAACGAGAGAGTTAAAGTGTTATATAATTATGCAATGAAATTAAGATATCGATAATGGTTAATCAATTTTACGAGATAAGTTATAATATATAGTTTACACATTTTGTCGACTAGACATTATTTTTACTACTATTGGCTCTGTGAGATAGATCTTCCACGGTCGACCGGAATATTCCGTATAATAATTATCGAACTCGATCACAAAATTTTATGAAAATCGGTTGCGAAATGATACCTAAAGAGCAGAACAGCCGGACATAGGATAGCATTTATTCCTGAGCTGAAACGAAGACCTTCGCTTCGCTCGATTTCTTCGACATTATAAGCATGTTATTTATTATATAATTTCGTTAACATTATCCTAACGAGGAAAATAGCTTTCGCTATTTCCAAAAAACGCATTTTCTCTAAAAACCAGCACAGTTTAAAAACAATTTCCTATTTGCACGGCTACCTCTCAGCCTACAATATGCTACACATAGCGAAGTTCCAATTCATTTGTTACATAATAGTGGGAGACATGCTTTAGCTTGTCACTGCAGTCGATGTATCGTTAGGAACTGCATTTGTTCCACAAAGGCAATGTTGCTGTTTAATGCCCCCTTTTACACTTACCGACACATACAAGCTAGGTAATGACGTTATGTAAGGGCACAGGACGGACACGCTATACATCAAAAATCACTTGTGTTTCTATGTGTGAACGGCACGTCTGTACACGCGTCATGCGTCATAGTGTGAGTAAGTTGCTCAAATACAGTACTGAGTGGCCGGCAAACAGCCGTCAATCTGCTGTCGCGGGGGCCGGGCGAGGTCATTCGAGTCGGGGCGGGGCGGTGCGTGGCCGTTCTGTATGATAATTCTATTACTTATTCTGTGGTAAGGCTACCTATACCGGTACTTAGCTGACATTAATTATTTTTTTTAATACCCTGTTTGTGTGCTGCTGAGCATCAAAGACCTTTCTTCCGCCAGTCGTCATGGTTTCGTGCATGCTCCCGCCACAAGATGCGTCATAGGCGTTCAACCATTGCTTTTTAAGTTAGTTTTATTTTGCATTAATATTTTACTGATTTACAAGCCGTTAAAATATTTGTTGATGTTGGATTTCATCATAAAATAACTTTTTATACTATATTATTGCAGTTATTCAAACATATATGCAAAAGATGGAAGGAATAATAAATAATCTTCACAACACATACAAGTACCTAATATTTTAATAAAAGGCAGTATTTATGAAAGTGTTTGGCTATAAAAGGCTTCCTAGAAAAGGTATAAATTATATTATTCACTCTTTGGAAGCCGTGCAAAGTCAATTGGGTCTGAAAGTGTTTGTGCGTAGATTTCGTCACTAGCTATTACAGCTGGGTTGAATTATACGTCATTTTGTCACGTCAGTAACCAAATCTTTTATTGTCTTATAACATATGTTTCATTGCCACAAGTGTCACTATCTGTCAGTTATTATACTAACGTGACAGGAGGAGTCAGTTAGAACAAAAACCTGCAGTCATTGCAAGAAGCTGTATTTGGTTTTCATATAATATTTGATGATTTCTGGAAGAGCTACTCTTTATGTAAGATTTAATGTATATTTTTATTTAAAAATAAATATTATCTGAAATATGGAGTCCCGTCGAGTTTCTTGCGCCGGTTTCTTCGGTATTGCCTTCCAAACGCGGCGAGGCTACCTGTTAAAATATCCCGTATGTTTCATTCAATATTTTACGCAACAAATTCGTACAAAAGCGACCTTCGAGGAAATGGGTCTCTTAAAAAATATGGTATTAGTCACGTTATTCTTGTTACTTGTTTGTTTACTTTTAGTCAAGGTTGCTATAAGTTGACAAAATGTATGACGAACACGATTGTGTCTGTGTCTATTTTACAAGCTTTTTACAAGCTTTTATTTAACTTGCAATGTACCTATGTATGTAGTTATGTAACTAATTAACTATGTTTCTACGGGTCAAATCTTGCAAGCTAAATTTGACTCATTTCCCGGTTTCCGATGAAGATGAAAATTTGCATTTGTAAGTCGGGTGAGAATGCAATATTAGGGTACCATCGAGCTGATCTGATAATGGAGACACGAGGTGGCCATGAACTTGTGATAAAATAACGCAACCTAATTGTGTTTGGGATTTTAGAATTGTCTCGATGAGTAGTTGCCTGTGGAAAGAAAAGCATAATCAGCGATAAAAGCTTGTGCCCAAAATGAAATTTATGCCAAAAACTTATTATAATTTAAAATTACTACGACGTGTCTTACTTCATTACTTTGTCATCCGATCTTACCTACATAAACACATCAAAGTTGTATATAATTTGTATAAGTTTGTTAATTTACTCAATATATTGCACCGTTGACCAAGGGGTGTGAAGTGAATAGCCAAGTTTGAAATTTCAACGCCGGTATTACTCAAGTTAGTGTTTGCTTGGTCCTCAAACTTGTTTGATCATGTTGGAGCGCTCCTCAAAGGCTAGGTGATAGGGAAGTTAGTTCAAGACGATACATAGTATTAGATACGTAGTATTGATTGTAACAACAATCAATCCAGTCAAAGTAAATCATAATGTGTTATGTGTCCCATTAAGACCCATATGACCCATTAAGTTATATTTTTTTTGGGTTTTAGCTGGGAAATATGTAGCTGGAACAAGGTGCCTAGATTTGCTGGCCTAACTTTATCAGGGATGACATAAAAAAGGTTCAAAAGAAAAGGGTAAAAACAGTGGTCCTCCACTGGATGAAAAAAAAAAACTATTTAGGTATTTATTTATAGTACTCGGCGGTAATTAAATTATTATTAGTCAACTTATACTAAAGTACGGCAAATCGTAATGTCGAATTGTCACGTTTATCACTCAATAAAGACAAGCCCCTAACAATACTTTTATGCGATAAATTTGGCAAGTAGGTACATACAATTATTATGACTAGTCCATAAGTGGAATAAAGCAAATGGCACTTTTTTTTGTTATGGCAATAAATAAGTTTAGTGCCTTACGTGATGCGTTATGATGATTGGTGTGTGAGGGGAAAATTACTTTATGGAGTGAGTAGTTTTTAGGGTTCAGTACCCAAACTCCAAAGGGTAAAAGCGGCACCCTATTACTAAGACTCCTCTGTCTGTCACCAGGCTGTATCTCATGAACCGTAATAGCTAGACAGTTAAATTTTCACAGATGATGTGTTTCTGTTGCCGCTATAATAACAAATACTAAAAAGTACGGAACCCTCGATGGGCGAATCTGACTCGCACTTGTCCGGTTTTTTTTTGCTTCTGCACAACATAAATTATAATTAAATTAGGTACTACCTCGTAATACGAAATACTCGTACGTTTTAATTTAAGGGCAATATTTAATATTAATATTTGTTAAGTATTCAAAAATTTCAATGACACTAAAATTCAATGTGTTAAGCGTACTTACTCACACTTAACTGCGGAGCATATAACAGCAAAGACATTTACCATCATAATATAGATTGATCTTTGAATATTCTTTATTTAAAAGTGGAACATACACAATCGCTAGGATTTCTGTAGTTCGTTACTATAGCATTTACTTCAAAACTTGGCAGTTCACTACCGTACACCCATATTTTACACTTTTTCGAGTATAGTGCGACATAAAATAGTAGAAATGAAATAAAACGGAGTTAAAAAAAATTCCATACTAAATTGTTGCCATGTTTAAGCATTTTATTAAGCATTCGTTCGAAAGAACGATTCTTTCTACAATTTCTTGTCGGACTATAATAGACGAAAAATTGTTTCAATATGTTTACAAAACTGACCTCATAGACCTGTACCAATAACTTCTGAGGTTATAAGAATATTAATGTTGCTTATTTTTTATATATAGTTTCCAGACCATATACTAAACCTAAAAATAATATTTTGTGTCATCCTAGGTATTTGCTTAGGTAGAAATTTAGGTATTTCTTTTTTCAATCAGCATTCTGTAAAAAAAATATTCGAGACGAAATTCTTTGTTTCCCTGTAAAGCCAAAGTGGCTTCCGACGTACACACGCATTTTGTGTCATTTTCATCCACGGGTATAATGGCATTTAATAAATACCTAATATTGATCCTAAAACGCCTAAAAAAATATTAGAGTCGGTAAGTGAAGTGTTGTACTTTACAGAACATTGTTATATGTTATTCAAACAAATCTGTGTCAAATTCATCCACCGCTTTTATTTAAAAAAAATTTTTTTCTAATTAACACCCTGTATCTGCCACAAAAAAAAATTCATATTATTAAGTTTACGTCTACAATATTATAATACCACATTGAGACATCATTCATAATTTGGGTCATTTTGATCCACGGTTTTTTTACTATCTGGCAAAATAAAACTCAATTGAGCAAGAAGGGCGTGCGCGGGGAAGGGTACCTACGCGGGTGGGGTGCTTATTATACTTGCCGCAATATCAGCTGGCGACTGAGATCTTAATACTATCTCCTTTACCCTTGTTAAGTTAAGACCAACCAAGAGATGGCATTATGAGCTGTCTCGCCACTTAGTTTTGCGATACAGTGTATTTATTTCATTCGGAGGCATAATTACATTGTCTTATCAATCTTACCGTAGTAGGTATATAAATATAATTAAAAATAAACTGTAGGCTGCACTCCTCATACTGACCAACATTTGTGACGTTCCTAATCAAAAGGTACCACTTTCTCTGACAGGTTATTTGTATAAAGATATAATCAAATTTCGTCTTTATGGTAAACGACAAAGTGGTACCTACCTTTTGATTGAGAATGTCACATCAGCGACTTAAAAATTACTTTTGTTTCGATTTTTAGTAGACTTTTTAAGTTTATTTTAAGACGCAATTTATTGTGATTTTTGTTATGTTTAAGCGTGGCAAGCAACATTAATTACATTGATGATGATGTTCATTAAATACAATATTTTTTCATACTATACTGAACTGTCACCCTATACATGAGAATGAACAGCGCCCTCTTGACAATGATCATATATTACTGGTCTGGTCTGGTATATGTGTCATAATTTAGTAAAGTCCCCTTTGTGGATTCTAAGTTTCCGAGTTACAGCAGTTTAGTGAAAGCGTTTTTTTTTAAATATAAATTAAGGGTTGAATAAAGAGGAAAGAAAATTTGATTATTTTTGCGCTACGACGCACGGTTTAGGAGATACAGCCCTATAAAGTTTTTTTTATTGTTTTTTTCTTTTTTACATTGTGTTTTTTGTATATTACTTTGGGGTTTCATAAAGGGGAACGAAAATTTAATTATTTTTGCGCTACGACGCATGGTTTAGGAGATCAAGCCCTATAAAAAAAAACTTTTTTTGCGTTTCTTTTTTGTATAAATTAATGGTTACATAAAGGGGACCGAAAAGTTGATTATTTTTGCGCTACGACGCACGGTTTAGGAGATACAGCCCTATATAGATTTTTTTCTTTTTCTTTTTTACGTTTTTAAATCTTAATTAAGGGCTTCTTAAGGGGAACGAAAATTTGATTATTTTTCGCTACCATGCACGGTTTAGGAGATACATCCCTAAAGTTATTTTTCTTTTTTTTGTCATTGCGTTTTTTGTTATTACTTTGGGGTTTCATAAAAGGGAACGAAAATTTTATTATTTTTGCGCTACGACGCACGGTTTACAGCCCTAAAATGATTTTTTTCTCTTTTTCTTTTTTGCGTTTTTAAATCATAATTAGGGGCTTCTTAAAGGGGAACGGATATTGATTATTTTTGCGCTACGATGCACGGTTTAGGAGATACAGCCCTATAAAGTTTTTTTATTATTATTATTTTCTTTCTTTTTCTTGTGTTTTTGTATATTATTTTGGGGCTTCATAAAGGGGAACGAAAATTTTATTATTTTTGCGCTACGACGCATGGTTTAGGAGATACAGCCCTATAAAGAATTTTTTTTTAAATTTTGCGTTTTTTTTTAAATATAAATTATGGGTTGCATAAAGAGGAACGAAAATTTTATTATTTTTGCGCTACGACGCATGGTTTAGGAGATACAGCCCTATAAAGATTTTTTTATTGTTTTTTTTCTTTTTTTCTTTTTTACATTGTGTTTTTTGTATATTACTTTGGGGTTTCATAAAGGGGAACGAAAATTTTATTATTTTTGCGCTACGACACATGGTTTAGGAGATACAGCCCTATAAAGATTTTTTATTTAAATTTTGCATTTTTTTAAATATAAATTATGGGTTGCATAAAGGGGAACGAAAATTTTATTGTTTTTGCGGTACCACGCACGGTTTAGGAGATACAGCTCTATAAAGTTTTTTTTCCTGGTTTTTTTTGTTTTTTTTTTAGTATTAATTACGGGTTTCTTAAAGGGGTTTTTTAAATTATTTTTGCGCTACGACGCATGGTTTAAGAGATACAGCCCTATAATGATTTTTTTTTAAATTTTGCGTTTTTTTTTTAAATATACATTATGGGTTGCATAAAGGGGAACGAAAATTTTATTATTTTTGCGCTACGACGCATGGTTTAGGAGATACAGCCCTATAAAGATTTTTTTTTTAAATTTTGCGTTTTTTTTTAATATAAATTATGGGTTGCATAAAGGGGAACGAAAATTTTATTGTTTTTGCGGTACCACGCACGGTTTAGAAGATACAGCTCTATAAAGTTTTTTTTCCTGGTTTTTTTTGTTTTTTTTTTAAGTATTAATTACGGGTTTCTTTAAGGGGTTTTTTTAAATTATTTTTGCACTACGACGCATGGTTTAAGAGATAATGATGAGATGTTTTTTTTTTTACTTTTGCGTTTTTTTTTTAAATATAAATTATGGGTTGCATAAAGGGGAACGAAAATTTTATTATTTTTGCGCCACCACGCACGGTTTAGGAGATATTATATCTATATATATATAGCTATAATAGCGCTATAAAGTTTTTTTCCTGGTTTTTTTTTAAGTTTTAATTAAGGGTTTCTTAAAGGGGAACGAAAATTTGATTATTTTTGTGCTACGATGCACGGTTTAGGAGATGCAGCCCTATAAAGATTTTTTTTGTTGTTGTTGTTTTTTTTTCATTGTGTTTTTTGTATATTATTTTGGGGTTCCGTAAAGGGGAACAAAAATTTTGTTCTTTTTGCGCTACCACGCAAAAAGAACAAAATCATATTATTAAGTTTACGTCTACAATATTATAATACCACATTGAGACATCATTCATAATTTGGGTCATTTTGATCCACGGTTTTTTTACTATCTGGCAAAATAAAACTCAATTGAGCAAGAAGGGCGTGCGCGGGGAAGGGTACCTACGCGGGTGGGGTGCTTATTATACTTGCCGCAATATCAGCTGGCGACTGAGATCTTAATACTATCTCCTTTACCCTTGTTAAGTTAAGACCAACCAAGAGATGGCATTATGAGCTGTCTCGCCACTTAGTTTTGCGATACAGTGTATTTATTTCATTCGGAGGCATAATTACATTGTCTTATCAATCTTACCGTAGTAGGTATATAAATATAATTAAAAATAAACTGTAGGCTGCACTCCTCATACTGACCAACATTTGTGACGTTCCTAATCAAAAGGTACCACTTTCTCTGACAGGTTATTTGTATAAAGATATAATCAAATTTCGTCTTTATGGTAAACGACAAAGTGGTACCTACCTTTTGATTGAGAATGTCACATCAGCGACTTAAAAATTACTTTTGTTTCGATTTTTAGTAGACTTTTTAAGTTTATTTTAAGACGCAATTTATTGTGATTTTTGTTATGTTTAAGCGTGGCAAGCAACATTAATTACATTGATGATGATGTTCATTAAATACAATATTTTTTCATACTATACTGAACTGTCACCCTATACATGAGAATGAACAGCGCCCTCTTGACAATGATCATATATTACTGGTCTGGTCTGGTATATGTGTCATAATTTAGTAAAGTCCCCTTTGTGGATTCTAAGTTTCCGAGTTACAGCAGTTTAGTGAAAGCGTTTTTTTTTAAATATAAATTAAGGGTTGAATAAAGAGGAAAGAAAATTTGATTATTTTTGCGCTACGACGCACGGTTTAGGAGATACAGCCCTATAAAGTTTTTTTTATTGTTTTTTTCTTTTTTACATTGTGTTTTTTGTATATTACTTTGGGGTTTCATAAAGGGGAACGAAAATTTAATTATTTTTGCGCTACGACGCATGGTTTAGGAGATCGAGCCCTATAAAAAAAAACTTTTTTTGCGTTTCTTTTTTGTATAAATTAATGGTTACATAAAGGGGACCGAAAAGTTGATTATTTTTGCGCTACGACGCACGGTTTAGGAGATACAGCCCTATATAGATTTTTTTCTTTTTCTTTTTTACGTTTTTAAATCTTAATTAAGGGCTTCTTAAGGGGAACGAAAATTTGATTATTTTTCGCTACCATGCACGGTTTAGGAGATACATCCCTAAAGTTATTTTTCTTTTTTTTGTCATTGCGTTTTTTGTTATTACTTTGGGGTTTCATAAAAGGGAACGAAAATTTTATTATTTTTGCGCTACGACGCACGGTTTACAGCCCTAAAATGATTTTTTTCTCTTTTTCTTTTTTGCGTTTTTAAATCATAATTAGGGGCTTCTTAAAGGGGAACGGATATTGATTATTTTTGCGCTACGATGCACGGTTTAGGAGATACAGCCCTATAAAGTTTTTTTATTATTATTATTTTCTTTCTTTTTCTTGTGTTTTTGTATATTATTTTGGGGCTTCATAAAGGGGAACGAAAATTTTATTATTTTTGCGCTACGACGCATGGTTTAGGAGATACAGCCCTATAAAGAATTTTTTTTTAAATTTTGCGTTTTTTTAAATATAAATTATGAGTTGCATAAAGGGGAACGAAAATTTTATTGTTTTTGCGGTACCACGCACGGTTTAGGAGATACAGCTCTATAAAGTTTTTTTTCCTGGTTTTTGTTTTGTTTTTTTTTAAGTATTAATTACGGGTTTCTTAAAGGGGTTTTTTAAATTATTTTTGCGCTACGACGCATGGTTTAAGAGATACAGCCCTATAATGTTTTTTTTTAATTTTGCGTTTTTTTTTAAATATAAATTATGGGTTGCATAAAGAGGAACGAAAATTTTATTATTTTTGCGCTACGACGCATGGTTTAGGAGATACAGCCCTATAAAGATTTTTTTATTGTTTTTTTTCTTTTTTTCTTTTTTACATTGTGTTTTTTGTATATTACTTTGGGGTTTCATAAAGGGGAACGAAAATTTTATTATTTTTGCGCTACGACACATGGTTTAGGAGATACAGCCCTATAAAGATTTTTTATTTAAATTTTGCATTTTTTTAAATATAAATTATGGGTTCCGTAAAGGGGAACAAAAATTTTGTTCTTTTTGCGCTACCACGCACGGTTTAGGAGATATAGCTCTATAAAGATTTTTTCCTGTTTTTTTTTGTTTTTTTTTTAAGTATTAATTTAGGGATCCTTAAAGGGGAACGAAAAATTGATTATTTTTGCGCTACGATGCACGATTTAGGAGATGCAGCCCTAAAATGATTTTTTTCTCTTTTTCTTTTTTGCGTTTTTAAATCATAATTAGGGGCTTCTTAAAGGGGAACGGATATTGATTATTTTTGCGCTACGATGCACGGTTTAGGAGATACAGCCCTATAAAGTTTTTTTTTTATTATTTTTTTCTTTCTTTTTCTTGTGTTTTTGTATATTATTTTGGGGCTTCATAAAGGGGAACGAAAATTTTATTATTTTTGCGCTACGACGCATGGTTTAGGAGATACAGCCCTATAAAGATTTTTTTTTAAAATTTTGCGTTTTTTTAAATATAAATTATGAGTTGCATAAAGGGGAACGAAAATTTTATTGTTTTTGCGGTACCACGCACGGTTTAGGAGATACAGCTCTATAAAGTTTTTTTTCCTGGTTTTTGTTTTGTTTTTTTTTTAAGTATTAATTACGGGTTTCTTAAAGGGGTTTTTTAAATTATTTTTGCGCTACGACGCATGGTTTAAGAGATACAGCCCTATAATGTTTTTTTTTAATTTTGCGTTTTTTTTTTAAATATAAATTATGGGTTGCATAAAGAGGAACGAAAATTTTATTATTTTTGCGCTACGACGCATGGTTTAGGAGATACAGCCCTATAAAGATTTTTTTATTGTTTTTTTTCTTTTTTTCTTTTTTACATTGTGTTTTTTGTATATTACTTTGGGGTTTCATAAAGGGGAACGAAAATTTTATTATTTTTGCGCTACGACACATGGTTTAGGAGATACAGCCCTATAAAGATTTTTTATTTAAATTTTGCATTTTTTTAAATATAAATTATGGGTTGCATAAAGGGGAACGAAAATTTTATTGTTTTTGCGGTACCACGCACGGTTTAGGAGATACAGCTCTATAAAGTTTTTTTTCCTGGTTTTTTTCGTTTTTTTTTTAAGTATTAATTACGGGTTTCTTAAAGGGGTTTTTTAAATTATTTTTGCGCTACGACGCATGGTTTAAGAGATACAGCCCTATAATGATTTTTTTAAAATTTTGCGTTTTTTTTTAAATATACATTATGGGTTGCATAAAGGGGAACGAAAATTTTATTATTTTTGCGCTACGACGCATGGTTTAGGAGATACAGCCCTATAAAGATTTTTTTTTTAAATTTTGCGTTTTTTTTTTAATATAAATTATGGGTTGCATAAAGGGGAACGAAAATTTTATTGTTTTTGCGGTACCACGCACGGTTTAGGAGATACAGCTCTATAAAGTTTTTTTTCCTGGTTTTTTTTGTTTTTTTTTTTAAGTATTAATTACGGGTTTCTTTAAGGGGTTTTTTTAAATTATTTTTGCACTACGACGCATGGTTTAAGAGATAATGATGAGATGTTTTTTTTTAATTTTGCGTTTTTTTTTTAAATATAAATTATGGGTTGCATAAAGGGGAACGAAAATTTTATTATTTTTGCGCCACCACGCACGGTTTAGGAGATATTATATCTATATATATAGCTATAATAGCTCTATAAAGTTTTTTTCCTGGTTTTTTTTTTAAGTTTTAATTAAGGGTTTCTTAAAGGGGAACGAAAATTTGATTATTTTTGTGCTACGATGCACGGTTTAGGAGATGCAGCCCTATAAAGATTTTTTTTGTTGTTGTTTTTTTTTTCATTGTGTTTTTTGTATATTATTTTGGGGTTCCGTAAAGGGGAACGAAAATTTTGTTCTTTTTGCGCTACCACGCACGGTTTAGGAGATATAGCTCTATAAAGATTTTTTCCTGTTTTTTTTTGTTTTTTTTTTTAAGTATTAATTAAGGGATCCTTAAAGGGGAACGAAAAATTGATTATTTTTGCGCTACGATGCACGATTTAGGAGATGCAGCCCTATAAAGATTTTTTTTTTGTTTTTTTTCATTGTGTTTTTTGTATATTAGTTTGGGGTTCCACAAAGGGGAACGAAAATTTGATTATTTTTGCGCTACGACGGTTTAGGAGATACAGCCCTATAAAGTTTTTTTTGTTTTTTTTTTTCATTGTAATAAAACTATGAAAACGGATTATATCGCGTATATATTGAATTTATAATACATCCCGACGTTTCGAACTCTTTACAGCGTTCGTGGTCAACGGGTGACTTTCATTGTGGCTGGGGGCTTTTTTCATTGTGTTTTTTGTATATTACTTTGGGGTTCCGTAAAGGGGAACGAAAATTTTATTATTTTTGCGCTACGACGCACGGTTTAGGAGATACAGCCCTAAAATGATTTTTTTTTCCTCTTTTTCTTTTTTGCGTTTTTCAATCTTAATTAGGGGTTTCTTAAAGGGATTTTTTTAATTATTTTTGCGCTACGATGCACGGTGTAGGAGATACAGCCCTATAAAGTTTTTTTGTTATTTTTTTTCTTTTTTTTCATTGTGTTTTTAGTATATTACTTTGGGGCTTCATAAAGGGGAACGAAAATTTTATTATTTTTGCGCTACGACGCATGGTTTAGGAGATACAGCCCTATAAAGATTTTTTTTTAAAATTTTGCGTTTTTTTAAATATAAATTATGAGTTGCATAAAGGGGAACGAAAATTTTATTGTTTTTGCGGTACCACGCACGGTTTAGGAGATACAGCTCTATAAAGTTTTTTTTCCTGGTTTTTGTTTTGTTTTTTTTTTAAGTATTAATTACGGGTTTCTTAAAGGGGTTTTTTAAATTATTTTTGCGCTACGACGCATGGTTTAAGAGATACAGCCCTATAATGTTTTTTTTTAATTTTGCGTTTTTTTTTTAAATATAAATTATGGGTTGCATAAAGAGGAACGAAAATTTTATTATTTTTGCGCTACGACGCATGGTTTAGGAGATACAGCCCTATAAAGATTTTTTTATTGTTTTTTTTCTTTTTTTCTTTTTTACATTGTGTTTTTTGTATATTACTTTGGGGTTTCATAAAGGGGAACGAAAATTTTATTATTTTTGCGCTACGACACATGGTTTAGGAGATACAGCCCTATAAAGATTTTTTATTTAAATTTTGCATTTTTTTAAATATAAATTATGGGTTGCATAAAGGGGAACGAAAATTTTATTGTTTTTGCGGTACCACGCACGGTTTAGGAGATACAGCTCTATAAAGTTTTTTTTCCTGGTTTTTTTCGTTTTTTTTTTAAGTATTAATTACGGGTTTCTTAAAGGGGTTTTTTAAATTATTTTTGCGCTACGACGCATGGTTTAAGAGATACAGCCCTATAATGATTTTTTTAAAATTTTGCGTTTTTTTTTAAATATACATTATGGGTTGCATAAAGGGGAACGAAAATTTTATTATTTTTGCGCTACGACGCATGGTTTAGGAGATACAGCCCTATAAAGATTTTTTTTTTAAATTTTGCGTTTTTTTTTTAATATAAATTATGGGTTGCATAAAGGGGAACGAAAATTTTATTGTTTTTGCGGTACCACGCACGGTTTAGGAGATACAGCTCTATAAAGTTTTTTTTCCTGGTTTTTTTTGTTTTTTTTTTTAAGTATTAATTACGGGTTTCTTTAAGGGGTTTTTTTAAATTATTTTTGCACTACGACGCATGGTTTAAGAGATAATGATGAGATGTTTTTTTTTAATTTTGCGTTTTTTTTTTAAATATAAATTATGGGTTGCATAAAGGGGAACGAAAATTTTATTATTTTTGCGCCACCACGCACGGTTTAGGAGATATTATATCTATATATATAGCTATAATAGCTCTATAAAGTTTTTTTCCTGGTTTTTTTTTTAAGTTTTAATTAAGGGTTTCTTAAAGGGGAACGAAAATTTGATTATTTTTGTGCTACGATGCACGGTTTAGGAGATGCAGCCCTATAAAGATTTTTTTTGTTGTTGTTTTTTTTTTCATTGTGTTTTTTGTATATTATTTTGGGGTTCCGTAAAGGGGAACGAAAATTTTGTTCTTTTTGCGCTACCACGCACGGTTTAGGAGATATAGCTCTATAAAGATTTTTTCCTGTTTTTTTTTGTTTTTTTTTTTAAGTATTAATTAAGGGATCCTTAAAGGGGAACGAAAAATTGATTATTTTTGCGCTACGATGCACGATTTAGGAGATGCAGCCCTATAAAGATTTTTTTTTTGTTTTTTTTCATTGTGTTTTTTGTATATTAGTTTGGGGTTCCACAAAGGGGAACGAAAATTTGATTATTTTTGCGCTACGACGGTTTAGGAGATACAGCCCTATAAAGTTTTTTTTGTTTTTTTTTTTCATTGTAATAAAACTATGAAAACGGATTATATCGCGTATATATTGAATTTATAATACATCCCGACGTTTCGAACTCTTTACAGCGTTCGTGGTCAACGGGTGACTTTCATTGTGGCTGGGGGCTTTTTTCATTGTGTTTTTTGTATATTACTTTGGGGTTCCGTAAAGGGGAACGAAAATTTTATTATTTTTGCGCTACGACGCACGGTTTAGGAGATACAGCCCTAAAATGATTTTTTTTTCCTCTTTTTCTTTTTTGCGTTTTTCAATCTTAATTAGGGGTTTCTTAAAGGGATTTTTTTAATTATTTTTGCGCTACGATGCACGGTGTAGGAGATACAGCCCTATAAAGTTTTTTTGTTATTTTTTTTCTTTTTTTTCATTGTGTTTTTAGTATATTACTTTGGGGCTTCATAAAGGGGAACGAAATTTTTATTATTTTTGCGCCACCACGCACGGTTTAGGAGATATTATATCTATATATATAGCTATAATAGCTCTATAAAGTTTTTTCCTGGTTTTTTTTTAAGTTTCAATTAAGGGTTTCTTAAGGGGAGCGAAAATTTGATTATTTTTGCGCTACGATGCACGATATAGGAGATACAGCTAATACAGCCCTATAAAGATTTTGTTTCTTTTTTTTTCATTGTATTTTTCATGTATTACTTTTGGGTTACATAAAGGGGAACGAAAATTTTATTATTTTTGCGCTACGACGCATGGTTTAGGAGATACAGTCCTATATATTTTTTTACAATGCATGTGCTCGAAAAGTGCGTTTCCTACGGAGCCATATCGTGCGGAAAGTACTGCTTTTCCGCACTAGTGCTTTTTGTTTTCAATTTTTTTTTACAGTACATATGGTGCTACTTTCTCGCACTAGTGCGGAAAAGAGCACTTACCGTGCATATGTCGAAAGTTTAAAGGGCCATATGTACTGTAAAACGTACGATACACGTGCGAATAAGTAATTCGCAACTCGTGTCGATTTAAAACACTCCTTTTAATAATTAAACTTATTTGCCATGACATGTTTTTTTATTTACTCGCACAATGCATAGTAAAACATTGTATGATACACGTGCGTAAAGATGACTTCCGCACTTGTTGCATAAATAGCAATTTTTTTATCAAAGAATGAAAGAAAGTCACGGTATTAATAACCAAATTTTACTTTAGTGGTACCTTTTCCCTATCACTGTCACAAATGTATGTGGCGTTCACGTAAACGCGATATTTTTAAGATTTCCCTGCGCAATGTTGCCAGCTCGCTCGCAAATCAAACATGTACTTACAGTTCTTTTGCATAATGGTGACATTGTACAATATCTATGAGTTTTAAATAGGTAAAAGATAATTCGACGCATTCTTTGCTTGCTTGTTGCTTGTTGTTGTGTTGTTTGCGTAACTTCTTTGAATAAGTTGCGTTGATTTGGCGCACAGGCGAAGTAAACATGCGTTGCGTACGGCAAGGTCACGCCGCGGCCCCACCCTGCACGGCCTCCGTTGCCCATTCAGACCGCCCGCTAGCTTCGTTTGAACGCAAATAATATTTTTGTAATATTTGTTTATGCAGTGGATGCAAGTGACACAAATTCATACATCTTATTTATCTTGCATTTCAAATTAATAAGATGTAAACTCTAATATCTTTAATATTCTTTTGTAACGGTGACAGCCTGTTACAACAAAATCATCAAATATCTTATGAAGCTATGCCTTAATAAGACACAAAATCATTTAATGGACCTATTTAAACGATTAAATTCGACCTAAGTAATTTTTTTTAACTCTAATTTTTTTTTGTGTCATTTAGAATATTATGACATAGTATCAGATTGCAGTGGACGTAATTGACACAAACTATGTTTTCACACTAAAAACACTATCCTAAATGCAACACAGTTACATGTGTTCTCTCGAATATTTTTTTCTCCAAGATAATTCAAAATAAAAAATAATTACTACAAAATAACAAATTACTAGAAAAGCAAATTATATATATGACACAAAACAAAATTTTAGATTTACATCTTAACAAAGTATTCATAAGCGAAAACAGAATTGACTTTAATATTTTTATAACCTAGGGGTCAAAATATAGCCAGCGGTACAGGTCTATCATTGCTATCAAACGAGGATTTATCTTAAAAACTGCAACTATAAAAAGCACCTGTTAGCTGAAACACGTCCTGTCCCTGTTAAATTAACCTAGTACAAAAGAGATGGGTATATAAGAGATTATTTCTGTTGCAGAGTTGAAAACATGGAGGAAGTTTTAAGTGCACTTGTTCCAAAAAGGATATAAAAAGTTTTATATGAGTTAGGTTTTTATAATTAAAGTTTGTTGAAAAGTTAACACGTTGGAACGATGTTACGTAAACAAAGCAGACTGTTTAGGTACCTCTTGTATTAAATGGCTCTTAAGGCGCCATTGGGTACCTCTGGTCACTTAAGGGGCCGTTCCCGTCAGCAATAACAATTAGAAACATAGTAATGGATTGTTATAATATACCTAATATAGGTACTAGTAGCTCTGTGAGCTGTAGAGGTCTACACCTAGCTCCGCGTATAAAAAAAAACGATAACTCAATTACTAAAAAACCGACTATACAATCTATTAAAACTGCTTACAAAATTTTGCGAGAATCGGTTGCGAAATGCGACTTGTAGATGAGAATAGCCGGACAGACATACGAACGCATGATTACAGTATTACGCTGAAAGCGACACCTTCGCTTTCGCTCGGTTAATTAATAATATATAATAATAATAATAAACCATTTATTTCAGGCAAAGCCCATAAAAGTGTTAGTAATTAGGTACATGTACAAAACTTACAAGACTATTGTTAATAATTATTAAGTAATACAGAACAGAACTAAGTTACAAACACAGACACAACCGGATGAGCACAAAGATACTTAACTGTCAATAAAATAATAAAACTACAATGGTACAATAAAATTATAAAATACAAAATTAAAATTATCATTGCAAAATTAGGTACGTCAGACATAGATAAAAGTACAATTAATTCATTGGATCATGGATTAAAACATTAAAATAATAAAAATAAAAGTAAAAAACGATAATAATAAAACATGTTAATATGCAAGTCATTTTATTTTTTAAATGCAACCTAAATTGTTACAAAATATAAATAGTTGTAAGCTTTGGCTTTTTTTAATACCACATACAGATCAGATCCATATCAAATCCAAATCTAATTCACATCCTCTTATTCAAATTAGAATTCGCCTGTTAGTAATCCTAGATAAGTGTGATTGTATATTTATTGATTATATTGAGCGACATAACAGCTAAGCTATGCTCTTCAATAAAAATAAAAAATAAAATTTAGCTTACAAAGTTGTGCCCTGGGGTAGGCTTTCCAATGCGGCGTTGAGGTTGATCCTACCAAATAGAAAGTGCATAAAGCACGAAATGCATTCGATGTGATGCATCCCGAATGCGAAAATCCGACGGAATGGGGACAGTATTTGGGTATTTTATCGAAGACATACTACAATAAAGGGTAGGGTACACAGGGTGCGACTACCTGACTCTGTTCACCCAGCTCAAATAAATCACCTGGGTTAATTAAGTAAACTAAAAATACACTTAATTCACCTTTACGTCATTGTCAAATTTGAAACATATTTTACGTTTACTCTGTCGAGGTTTAAGAATAAGCTTTCAACTTATTTTAGTTAATATTGTCTTCGGTTACCGCGATAGTTACTCATGAAATAAAACTATGAAAAAGGATTATATTGCGTATATTGAATTTATACATCCCGACGTTTCCATAATCCGTTTTCATAGTTTTGTTTCATTATTTTAGTTATTTAGTTCACGAAATAAGCAGTAAAAATGACAATCGTTGATAGGAAACGCCAATCAAAACTAAAATAATGTATGGAAATAGTCACGTGACTTTTCGTAGCATCTGTCACCCCATTACATTTTTTTTTTCGTTTGGCGTTTGTCGATGTATGATTGTCATCTAGGCTAGGCCCCGTGAGGTCATCACGCGTACCTATAGTTGGTCAAACCAATTTGTCAGTCAGTAACAACCAGGAAAATTATATTCATCCCTTTCTTTTGGGTGCTAGTAGTGTAAGACAAAGATAGTATGATTCTCTCTGTCTATGTTTGAAATAAGACAGTCCTTTGACAAACTATAGTACCTTTAGTGAATTAGGAAATAATCGTATGATATGAATAGGAGAACAAATCCCCTAATCGAGTATCCAAGAGTAAATTTTCAAGCAGTTTTTAAATCAAACATTTTTTTTGTGTCAAAAAGGACATTTCTTCAAACAGATACATCACTTTTGACACTGACAGATCATATACATAACAACACAAAACCTAATCCATAACCTGTTATTACAATTAGAATAGGTACGCCTTTTGCCCAACCTGAAACGGAGATGCTTCGCGCTCGCGTGGTCAATGAATGATGCCGGCTGTACACACTCGTCCAGAAACCCCGATACGGGCCGAGAACGAGTGTGTAAATACTGCGCCCTTCTCGTCTCGCTCTTACCCGTCTCGTATCGCCCTTATGCGATTGGGTCGGGGTTTTAAATAAAATAGAATAAAATAATTATCATATATTTTCAGGCAACTAGGGCCCACAGCTTATAAGCTAACATACCTACATACGTGAGCAATAAAAAAAATTAAAAACTAAATAAACATCAATTTGTCGACACAGTTTTCTGTTGCGTCACCTATTGGATAGGTTGCACGGTATAGCATTCTGCATATTCCCACGGAATCACCGAAATACCCCTTCGCCAGAAGTCCGTTTTTGCCGAGATTCTCGGCGAGAGGCTCTCGGCGAGTGTATACAGCCGGTAGTAGATTTAAGGCCGTTCCATCGGTTTGCCGCTGTCACTGTCACTTTTCTCAAGAAAGAACGGGAAAAATCATGAGCGCCAAGTGTCAGTTTTGATCGAATTTAGTCGATTTTTATTTATTTTAAAAACGTTACCTTACAATATCGAAAATGTTTTTTGTTTATTTTTTGTTTATAGTGTCACATAATAAATAACCGAGTAAAGTTGGATTAAAAGTCCGAGTTAGAGGTTACTTAGGGAATTAATTGTATCGAGCGAAGTGTCATAATCCGTGTATCGAAAGCTATGTTATTAAATATAATATAGTCAAGAACTACATATATTTTTTCCACGTCTACGAATATCAACGCCTCTTAGAAAAACATGATCAAATAAGGAGATTTTTCGCCTTCTGGCTCAGGGAACCGCCTTTCCGCCTTAATACCAATGCATTCGCTCGGTGTATCCGGGGCCGAGCATTGCCGACGGCACATTTGCGGTTTACGGCGTTTTTACTGCTAACTGAAATTCGAAGGTGCCGGGGCCTCTACGTGTTGCAATTGTTATTTTAAATTTAAAGAAAGTCACGGTTTCGCTGTTAAGTGCATTGTATCTGTCACTAATAAAAAATTTGATGAAATATTGTGCACGTCTCGTTGCGTTGTCAAATAAAAACTCAGGAGAAAACTATACGAAAGTAAAAAAATTATATTAGTACCTACCTTTAACTTTATGCCGTAAGTAGTTAAAAATTCGGCTGATTTCGCTTAACTTGATGACAAAAAATGCACTTGACCTCGGCTCACGAACTTCATTTAACCCTTAAATGCATAATGATGTATATATGCATCGTATATTTGATGGTCCGTGGCTCAATATGCAGCTATCCAAAATATTATTCCCTCAATCTATACAACATGACACATCTATTTCAATTTATTAAAAAGTTATACAAAAAATCATGCATTTAAGGGTTAACCAGTAGATAATTTAATTCTGAGAAGTTTAAATAACAAGTAAAATAATAAAATGGCGCGCACCACGGCGCGTGCGGCGCTCACACACAATGACACACAATGGCCAACCGCTCGCAAAAAGAGACAATGGCTTCTGTTTAATAGATTACCGTCTTAGACGAAAAAGTCATTTGAGAATATGAAAACTACATGAGTGCAGACTGAGGACCTGAATGAAATTGTTTTAAGCGTTTTAGGCAGTTTTAGCCCGACCGAATATTCGTATTCGGCAAAGTCCATATTCGGCCCATCTCTAATATTAACCTTTTCCAATATTCATACAGCTGCGCGCCCGACAGCCCGTTAACAATATCTCAGCACCGCAATACAAGGGAAACCCAACTCTATCGCTTAAGAAATAGGGTGGATGTTAGTTGAGGCATTATCTTCAGGACGGCGACCTTTAAAAGTTATCTACGTCTCGTAATGACATTACAGTATGAATAGAAATCAGTGGTGGAATAATGTGGAGTATAGCAAGGTACGATGTCAATCGTTTACGATCCATAGCGAACGAATTCAACGAAATGCAACTGCCACTGTCGCAAAACGCCACTGGCCACTGGCTGGTGTGCCACTGGTACAAAACGTTTCGTATCCGTAGCGCAAGCAATTGTCACCTTGGGTAGGCACCTAGGCACGCTGGCTGGGAACATTTTGAGGCCTAGGAAGGAAAAAGGATAGTTTTTTTCAGTCAATTTCATCATTTCAACCAGACAAAACTAGTTCACATACTCGTAGGTAAATAATCAAAATATGATCAAAACTATGTAGTTTTATTTCATGAGTAACTATCGTGGTATCCGAAAACAATAAAATATGATCAGCCTAAGCTAGACTAATGGCTCTGTGAGCTGTAGACCGACTGTAGACCTCGCGAGCATAGCTTACAACTATGTATGGCTTCGACTTTAAAAAAAAAAACCCAAAAGTGAATTGACAAATAAATCTACTTAATCATCGAGCCTGCTCACAAAATTTCACGAGATTCGGTTGAGAATTGCGGCCTGTAGAGGAGAACATCCGGACATACCAAAGCATTTATGTCCACGCAACGGAGACCTTCGCTAACGCTCGGTCAATTATTCAAAGATAAAGCCGGAAGTCCGTTAAAAGCACACTCTGTCATAGAGGACCCTTTTATTTTTTACCGACCTCGTTATCTGACATGTGCAAATGTCAGCAGCTACCTAATAAAGATGTTTTATTGTCCCATTCCATATCAATTACACAATTGACTATTCAATCGTGAACCTTACTGCAACGAGATAAGAACTACCAATAGTCAACTATATCCATTACACAATTGATTGATCAATCGTGAACCTTACTGCGATGAGATAGGACCTACCAATGATCAACTAGTGCATTAGCCATATGAAAGTTTAAAACTGACCGGAAACAAATGACTGCTTTCACGCAAATTGTCAATTTGTTGGAAACTCTGTGTTCTGTTCTATTCCGCATTGTTAGCGCCTTTTTGCACTGTATAAATAAAACAAGTTATCAAATTGAAATTGCCATTTTACTAGTTTTTATTTACAATAAGTATAGGTATATCTAGGTTCTTTAATGTCTAGGACACGCGCGTTCAGTTTGATGGTTAGTGTTGCCAGGTGCGCGGAAGAGATTATAGAAATATAAATAATTTGAGTGTCAAAATTATCGTACCGATGAAAAAATTATCGTACGCCTATTAAAAAGGTAACAACGTCCAAAATTTCTTGCAAAATAAGTTTCCATGTCCAATGTATAATGAAAGAAAACGCAATTTTCGTTAAAATTTCGCAAAAATCAGTTTTGTATTTGTGTTAAAATGATGATAGATCTAAACGGTTTACAGGAAATTTTTACATTTTTGACTTACACTAAGGAGCCGAAATCCCAAAAGGTGCTAATTGTAGCCTATTTCTGAGGGAAAGTATCATATTTTGATACTAGACTTTTAGGTAGGTATTGTCCAAGGGCTGAAATTAAAATAATGCTCTTTGGAACGTACACCGTACCGAAGCCCGAATTGTCGTACATGTACGACAATAATTATCGTACGCCTGGCAACACTGTATAGATTGCAAGAGATGGATGAGCGCGCCGCGCTGCCTGGCGATGTGTCGTATGTGCGAAACTCTGGCGCTAGCATCGCGCTTTCTGGCTGAATTTCCACACATCATTGGTTGTGGCGAAGATGGCGGTGTTGCCGCCACAGCGCTAACACGCATATTTGTACGATAATTCGTGATGTTACCAGTTTTTAGGGTTCCGTACCTCAAAAGAAAAAAACGGAACCCTTACCGGATCACTCGTGCGTCTGTCTGTCGGTCTGTCTGTCTGTCTGTCCATCTGTCACAGCCTATTTTCTCCGAAACTAGTGGTCCAATTAAGTTTAAATTTGGTACACATATGTAAGTTTGTAACACAAAGATGGACATGTACCGTAAACAAATGAATTTTAAACACGGGGGCCACTTTTGGGGGGTAAATGAGAAAATTTAAAAATAAAGTTTGTCAAACTATATCGTGTACACATCAAATGAGAGAGCTCATTGTGAGAATCTCAAATATATTTTTTTTATAATTTTAAGATAAATAGTTTAGGAGTTATTCAAGAAAATAGGCAAAAATGACCATTCCCCCCTTTATCTCCGAAACTACTGGGTCAAAAATTTTGAAAAAAATACACAAAATAGATCTTTACTTATAGATCACCGGAAAACCTATTAGAAATGTACAGTCAAGCGTGAGTCAGACTTAATTACTTAGTTTTTGATCCGACCTTTTTTAAAGACATTTCACATAAAAAATACATTGTTTAAATTGTGTAATGTACGGAACCCTTGGAACGCGAGTCCGACTCGCACTTGGCCGGTTTTTTTTATCCAAGAATTTGACGTTGTAGTTCAAACACTATTAGGTACTAAACGAATGAAAAAGGCAGTATGATTATCTCTGTCTATTGTATCTTGTAGATTTAACGGCCTCTTAACCTTGTCGGCAGTGACTTTGCCTAAGAGGTTCCGGCTTTGAATCCTGGTAAGGGCGTTTATTTGTGTTCATCACAACTATTTTATTTTTATTTTTTATTATTTATTAAGAAACAAACAGTCTTATAAAACAGATGAGTATTTAAAGTAACATTTTTCTGGCAATAGACCTATAGTTTCCTATATGTAAACGACTATTAATAAAAACTTATTACTAAGTACAAATGACAAACAATACATGCATATTGTACATATAGTCCGACAAGAAATTGCAGAAAATTAATAAGAAGAAGATGGCAATAATTTAGTACGGTTTTTTTTTTTTTTTTGAGTTATTTATTTCTGAGTTATGGATGTTTTATACATAGTAAGAATTTAACTATAACTACTTATGTATTAAATAACCCACAACACAAGCACAGATTATATATACAAGCCTCGTTGAGCTTACTGTGGGGCTAGGTGGATTTGTATAAGATTGTCCTATACCTAATATTTTATTATTAAATATTTATTATTATTTATTTCATAACTTACAACTACCTAGGTACTTATTCGTTCGTGTCGAAGTGTTTGTACCTAAACCAAGAACGTTACCCTTTTAAAAATATTGCCTTTACAATTACCATGTCACGATCTGCAAATAAATCACATCAAATCGCGCCCCTTGTTTCGCACTTTGTCAATGTCCCAAAATAAATGTTCCCGCCTCAACCTATATGTATAGTGATAAAAGATAAAATAATAATTACTTGAACTTTGTGATTACAATCTTACTTTTACAACCGGTGTACGTGTAAGGCTGTCATAAACATGTAAACACCTTTTTCCTTATGGTTTTGGAATAAGATACAAAGCTGAATACAATTCAAGGGCATAAATATATATACATTCCCAAAGTTTCAAAAATATGTGTACGCTCTTACACCTTAGACAATAAAAGTCGTGTTCACATATTTTTGAGCCATTTGTCTGGATCGATAAATTTGCCTTCGACTGTACATACAATTCTACTTTTAGTTACCTAGGATTACGTTTAGAACCAGAATGTCGTATGTGTAAACGTGTAAAGTATGAAGTTGGGACTTTTTGTTCTGAGTTAGAGTTGGAAGAGTGATGTGCGATCATTAATCGTGGTGTCACTTACGGATACGGATTCCTTCATTGTTTTTGTTTGTTACGGAAAAAGTATGTTGTGTCGATGTGAGAGAGATACCTACTATTTATATATAAGTTATGATGGTAAATTATTCCTTGTCAATTTTGAGTGAAAAAGTGATAAGTTATAGAGGTGAGAGGATACAGGAAAAAGACGTTTTGTAGGCAGGCAGTTATTAGCGTCTTAATTTAACCGATTTTAAGATCTCAAAAGGAGGTTCTCAAATCCTGTCGCGACGACACACTAACATAACTCGATATGTTATGCTAACTGCCAGTTATTTATTTTGCTTTGCTAAAATACAGGATGGACAACTTGAAATCGGAAATCTGTCGCTGATGGGCACCCTGTATTACGCTATCATATTGGTCTTAGTCAGTTCACATGGGGTCAGTACAAAACGTCTTTTTCCTGTATCCTCTGTAACTTATCACTTTCTCACTTGGCAAGCAAATTGGCAAGGAATAATTTTTCATCATAACATATTTTGCCCACTTGCTCACTGATTTCAAGACATTTTATTATATTTGTCATTGTCCTAATAGTTTATATATTTGCGTAACGGCAAAACCATAAACATTTATATGCATAGACATTTACATTTGCCATCTTTCCTTCAGAAATATGCGATTATGCTGACATAACATACGTAAGTAATCATGCTAAACATATAACAGTATAGCTATTCAAAAACACTTCTTAACCCGTTTATCCTCTTAAGGCCCAAGGTCCTACCTAAAGTACCTCTTCAGTTCGATTAAATTTAAATCCTATTCAATTGGAACAGTGTCGCTTTTGCTTTGTTTTGTTCAATTATCCAACAAAGCAAAAACAACTCTATTTCCTACTTACAAAGGTTCAAATTTTAGTGACAAATTTTGGATTTTTCATTTGTATGGCTGGGCCTTAAGTAAATGAAGTCGCATTAAGAACAATAGCTGGCCTAAAGCTGTTCACCCAAATACTAACACTCAGTGACGTTTCATTGTTTGACATTTTCACAAAAAGGTCGCTTTCAGGCTTTTTCACCTCGCAACTGAACATGAATCCAGCAATAATGGACTTTGTTGTCAACACGTTACGGTCTTTAGTGGTTTGTAGTTGTGATGTACAATTTTTTTATAATATTGGCCCAGTTTTAGCTTTCAGCTGCAAGTAGAGCGGACGTTTCTTAGTTCAAACACATCAGTTAATATATAACATAACACAGCAATATGAAAAGCTTTTTTTATAGCCAACGAACATACACTAACATATCTGTCAATCATTTCACACTTCAACTATGACACACACTTCTGACTTTTTCGGTTTTAGCAGTTCCACGAAATGAAAATGGAGTTAATTGCTCATGTCATAATATTTTATGCTTGATGAAGTTATTAATGGGTTCAAGGAAACTAATTAATTAACTAGACCTCAAACCAACGCTATTATCTATTAAATCGTTATATTTACAAATGATGAGTAACTATGACGATACCGATACAGCCTACTAAAAATCTGAATACCGATTTTATACGATCACTAAAGGCATGTTTACAGTCAGCTTAATGAGCAGCGAAAATCATAAGAACAAGAATAAGAATAATTTATTTGCAAGAATATGTATGTACAAAGATGGGCGGTCAGCAGCGTACTACCAATCCGCTGAGTAATCTTACTAAAACTATGTGAAAGAAACTCGCTGACAAGTTACTAACAAATTTTTTTGATACACACTTTTATTGCCGATTGTACTTTCTCACCTTTGCATGTCTATTAAGTACTGCTATGACTTCCGGTTCGAGCGCCATCTTGATAGTTAGCATCGTGATTAATTATTTTGTTTTTTGCTCATTAATATTGTTTAAAGTGTAATATCGATAGCTTATTATACAGTAAACTAATGTGGTAGTGTGCAGTGAATGGAGAATTAATTTTGAAGCGCGTTTAACCACCATCTTGGAGTCAACGGCCGGTAGTCCACGTGCTTCTTGTAAAGTCTAGCTATCGATTTACAAGAGCTAACAAATCACCGTACACTGTCTTGTACAACCGTACAATTTTTGTCGTTTTTAAACCTCTTAATACCTTGATACTGGCGAAATAGTCCCACTGGGCTGAAGCCATAACTTTAAAAGAAAGAAGAAGTACTGCTATTTTATGACTGCATCATCACTACCATCAGACCAGGTCCATGTTAGCATATTATTGCATTGTCACCGAATATACGGAAGTATGCCAAATTTCAGCTCAATCATACACCGAGAACTGGTTCAAATTTAAGTTACAAGATTTGAAGCACATACAAATATACGCGGTGAGGCTAAAATAAAAGCGTGTAGGTATATAAAAACAACTCGCGTGGCTGACGCCAATCCTTTAGGTTCAAAATGGCTTTGGCTGTAATAACAGCTACGCATCGGACACGAACTTCACTTAAAAGACTCAGAAAACTAAGCAATTGATGTTCAGATAACTTGGCTGCGGCTGAAAGATTAAGTTAAACAAAATGTACATACCTACAATCATGCAGCAAATAGCCGAGCTCAAACATGTTATATAAAGACATTGTTCGCAGATAATGAGAAAATAATAACCGAAAAAAAAATGATTATCAGGGCAATTTGAACTTACACTGACATCAGAATGATATCGGAAATGATGTCAATTAGTCATCGTGCGTCTCACTTGCGGCAATACACGCACGGAAAAGTACGAGCGAAATGAAAGATAATCTGAATTATATCATTTAGGTGTCAGACGCTTACCTAAAATATGTGACATTTTCAACCAAAAGGTACCACATTGTCGGAGGTCAATAAGGTTGATTTCAAATTGAAGCTATATGGACATAGCGCCTTATTGACAATCGACAATAAGTACCCTTTTGATTGAGAATGGCACATATGGTCATATGTTCTAAATAAATATTTAAATAACAAATGTGATACTACTTTATTCGAAAAACTTACCTACACAACACAACATAACAAAACAGTCTAACGCGATAAAATTTCATTATTTTACCTTTTTTCCGTAAAGGACGTCAGTCTTCCGTGACCACAGCTAGTGCAACCTAGCTGAAACGTCGGAAAAAAGGTAAAATAATGAAATTAAATTGTGACAAAACATTTAATTATTTATTTACTTATATTATTATTATTAATTCATGCACTGAAACTAATTTATATTTTTTCCAAATGAGAACCCCTCTGTAGGGTAAAGGCCTCCTCCAATTTTGCCCATCGTTTCCTGTCCTTTGCTTTTGTTTGCCATTTTATTTAAATTAAGTATTATAAAAGTTATAAATTCAAATAAATAATTAATAATAATAAATAATGTCACTGTAAATTGAAATGTTTGAAGTAAATATTTATTTGTTTGTTGCATGTAAATGAAAAAAATGTTATGCGTGTACAAAAATGAGAAAAATAAAAGGCGTATTTAATTTAATTTTAATGAAATTAAATCCCGTTAGACCCGAATGACATTAATTATGTGTACAAAACGCGAGTTTAAAGTGGTATATACCAAAACATGTATAAAAACATTTTGCACAAAGCCTTAAACATAGATTAGGTATTATAAATGATCAAGAGCCAAGAACCTTTGTTTGCGTTTCCAATAAAGGCCGTAACAGGATAAGGGAAGAAAAATGCCCTTTAAAAATGATTAAGAGCTGGTTTTTTCAATAGTTACTTACATCTAGTAGTACAATTGTGCCAAGTTTTGTTGAGAAATTCCCAGTGGTTCAGCCTGGAATAAATAAAATCCGAATTAATGAAAAATGACTTTTCTCTAAAACTATTTAACTTTATCATACCATATTTTTTCATTTTGTTTATTTAAATAATATCCCGAATAATGTCCTGAAAGAAAATTAAGTCTTCATCGTTAATATATTTTTTTTGTAGAAACACGTACTTAAGTGAAAATTTCAAAATATTTTTTTTTAATTCCTGGAGGAGTGACCATTCTAAATGTCATTTCTAAAAAAGCCTTATTTAACGTTCTGTCAGTCATATTAGTTTGATGGTTAGATGGATTTTTTTTACATTTTATTCTTATACCATTCTAACACCGCCAGAGAACTTAAGCATAATTTTCTATGTAAAGAAGCAAAAAAAAAAACAATTTTTAACTTTTGACATACTTTTAAAGAAAAGTCATATTTCATGAATTCGGATTTTATATTTTCCCGGCTGAACCACTGGGAATTTTTCAACAAAACTTGGCACAACATTACTAAGTAAGTATAAAACTATAGAAAAAAAACTAAGTTCTTAATCTTAAACGGGCATTTTCTTCCCTTCCCGTATTTATTTTATCATTCAAACCAGGAGTACTAAACATTTTGTGTTTTAGCACAAAATGCAAATCAGCCATCAGAGCTTAATTTAATCAATAACATTGTTGCTCCGAATTCTGCGGGATATGACACTCGAATTACTTACTCCAAATTAAGTAAATGAATTGAAACAGTTAAGGGTTTGGTGAGCCTCGAAATTATTCATAACGTGTTTTTATCATAGCGAATGTCCAAATAATATAAAAATATCCTAAAATGATGGAAGAGTGAAAAACAAGATTAAAAGATTGGTTACAAAATTAGATTAATGACAAAATTCATATTTCATAAGCATTTTAATGAAAATGTTGCTGAAGAAGCTGTTTCTGTAGACGTTTTTTTAAATACCTAAGTATAATTTAGTTAACGTTCTTTTCAATGTCAATGCCATAGTTTTAGAGAAAATGCCCTTTTAAAGTTACTTATATTTATTTCCACTGATCAATATTTCCACTACAATAGGCATACGTGTAGATACTCGTAATGTCGATATATAACCATAGGTATTACCAGTATTTGGTACGAGTATGTGTGAAGTCATCTGAAATAGGCATTTGATCATGTGATTGGTTTATCGATCGGCAGTCACCTGGCGATTGGTTCGATGCCGCAAAATGCAACGCGTTTATTGGTCCAGAAGACTACTACCGCGCATTTTGGAACGACATAGACTTAAAATTCACAATACAATTTGCTTACAGAATATGCAGTAATTTGGAATTCTTTAGAAAATCCCATTACTTACAAATAACTCAGGGTTCTAAAAGTAATTTTAAGCCGATAGACCGGCTCCATTACTTCTTCTACTCGATTTGGTCCTCGCACTAATGGATTTGAAGTAATTGGACGAAAACGGTGCAAAGGACACAATGTTACCGAAAATACAATACATTGTAAACAAAAGGTTACCTACCCCTGTTGCCTTTAGACAAGATAAATTAATGGTCTAACAACTGAAAATTTATAACATACATGCATTGTCTACATATACATAGTTGAAATTTTTGTAGTTTGGTTAACTAGTAGATTGCAAATGAATAATGTTCTTTAAAAAATAATAGTTATTTATTTGGCTAGGGCGCAAACTTGTTATTTAACCTCTCGTGCTCATTACAAATTAATTCATACATAAGCAAGTGAAAAATTCCAAAATTGATCCATGCGCGTAGCCTGGCGTTCGGAAAGTGGAATCTATGTCACCGAGTGAAACACGACAGACACCACATCCGACGCGAGGCAAATACTAACTGTATAACATTATACAAACCAAATGAGAAGTTACAACATTATAAGCAATACCCGTCGGCTGCCGTCGGCTTGTGTACTTATACGATTTTTAAAATTTATTTTACATTAGTATCTACAAATGAGATATTAATTTTTGTACTAAGCGGGAACATCTGACAGATATGATCATCATTAACGTCAGCTTCAATTTATTGGAGGTTACGCCAATAGGCACTCGGATGATTCATTGTACTTACATTAGCAAGTTACCCTTCTTAGGCTGGTTTTAGTGTCACGCGGACCGTCCTCGCGGATCGCTCCGCGCCCGACCAATATGTATTAAGTTCAGGGAGACAACTTTCTCATACAATTTGGCGGCGCGGAGCGATCCGCGCGCACGGTCCGCGTGACACTAAACCAGCCTTAATGTTAGATTTTTTATCCTGCAAATTCTGATCATTCGGCTAAATGTGCTAATTGTTTTTGGTAATATGTGTAAGATTTGACGAAATAGGCGCTTTAACGTCAAATTGGTTTATCGATCGCCCGTCAACCTGTAATCTCCCAAAGGTTGGCTAAAACGAAGGGCTTTTGACTTATTTAAGGCATTCGACTTCGTCTCTATCTATGTATTCCTGAGGAAAATTGAACTAAGCGGCATCAAAGTTATTAATTGGAGAGGTTTCGTAGATGCCTTTCAGATTGAATTTAGTGTCAAAAACCAGAACAAACAAAAGTAATCCCTTATCGGTAAGCTTTGGTGTTCCCCAGGGCAGCATCTTGAGACCTGCGTTTATTATTATTTATATAAATGACGAAGGTAGTGGTAGTGAATGCTTACATTTTCTGCTATGCCGACGACACGGATAGGTACCATATTTCATAAAATACTTGCTGGCAACGAGCTGTTTCCGTTGAAAAAAGTAGCAGGCTGATACCATGACAACTTCCTCATCTGACTCTCAACGTGAGAAGCGATTTTTTTGGTAGGTTGGTAGAAAGCATGCATACGTCCTGTCTGATAGAAACTAGGCCCCGCAACCTACTCTATGAATAATTCTGAAAGGAGTGTCAACAAGGAAGTGTTTACTGCAAGAAAAAACATGGCAGACAAGGATAGAGTGAGTCAATACCAATACACGAATAAAGTGAGATAATCGGCGTGCTTAGAGTTTTTACAATGATTACTTGATTATTACATTTTCAATGCATGTTTCATTTTCTTATATACATAGTACCGTATTTTATAGGAACCTCTGTTTGATGACAGCATCGATGTATATTGATGACAGTCTCTCGCCGGTAAGCACGTTAGTAGTGTTGACGAAAACGCGGCCCTTTCGAAAAGGGAATGTTGCCAGAAGGGGCAGATTTGGAATAGAGATGTTCATGAAATGATAATCACCCTGAAAAAAAAAAACAACTATTTTAACAATGGCTGTAATGTTACGGCTGCAGTTATATTTTGTAACATTCTGGATAAACCACCATCTCCTTTTGACAAAATATGATTTTGTATGAAATTAGGAGCAAATATCAGCCTTCGTAAATTAAGTAATTTGCATTGTCACCCGACTTACATATGTATGCAAACGTTCAGCTTCATTGGAAGTCGAGAAGTAGGTCAAATTTAACTTGTAAAATTTGACCCGTACAAACATAGTTACATACATACATAGATATATTGCAAGTTAATAAGAAGCTTGTAAAAATGCTAGTCTCGCAAGCCACCTACTACTGCAAAAAAGTACTTATTGAGATGTAGTGTAAAACCTGAGACACGGAACCTTACCTTAGGATAAGGACATGATGAGGCGTTAATATATTTCACGTATAAGGGCTTGAAAGCGTCATATTTCGTATTGTAAAAAAAATCGCAAAGCCTGAAATTCGTTTCGAGCATGCTGGGGCGGTACTCGTTGCTCAGGAACTCGTGGACGTTACAGTCAAACTGTAAATAAATAAACGAAAACAAAAAAAAAACCTAAACATAAAGCTTTATATGGCCTATCTATATGTATAAAGATAATGGTTTCTAAAGTGGCCAAAACGAATCGCCTGTGTATGTGTGTAGTAGGTAGAAGTAAAACAATATAACAATCATTACATTTGAGGCAGTTTATCTATCACTTCAAGCGGCTATTTGAGGAAGATAAGTTGAGGGTAAAATGGGAATTTTGTCATACCAATATACACATCAAATAGTCAACTCACTTTTACTTCGTTTCCATAGGAAACGAATAATTTAAAGTGAATGCCTAGATAGTGGATGGGGTCTCGGCGGTTGTATCTCTGGGCTGTAAGTTTCAAATACTCCAAGTATTTAGGATTCCAGTACGTAACGTTCGGACGCTCAAAATCTAAGTAGTAGATCTATAAACAAATGAAATATTTAGTAAATAAGACTTCATCCTGTTTCGGTGCATCATCATTGTATGTTGATTCAATAGTATCCATTAGGTTTTGACTGACACATGACTAGGTCTTAAATTTGAGGGTTTGTTGTCACAAATTTTTTTTACGCCTCGATAATTGTTAAATAACTTCAAGTTTTGAATTTGAAGAACCCTTATTATATTATTGTTGAACAAAATACTATTGCAAATCACGCAGGTTTTCGTAAACACATACATACTTAATTGGAAAGATTTTGAACACATCAAGTGAAACTATACACGAGCAAACTGGGTGGACACTCAAGCGTCTGCGACCAGCGGAGCATGTGGCGCGGCGTGGCGTCCATGTTGAACAAATACAGACGTAGTTATACTTACTTAGTATGAATTATCTGAAATGATTTTTTGGCCTCAAACCCTAAGCTGTTAAACAAAAGGCATTGTTACGTTAGTGCAGCGCGGTGGCTACCTAATTTCTCATGACTGAGAAGGTTCAAGCCCGTTTAAAAGACAATTTTAGCGTTCTACACATATGGCTCAATATTATGTAACAGCATCTTGGTACCTCGAATATTAGAACCTGTCGTACTACAATTCCCAAACGTGTTATCTCCGAATGCTGTTACATGAATTTGAACCATATAAGTAGCACGCTATAATTGTCTTTTAAACGCGCGTGATCCTTTTCACTAATGAGAAATTCAGTAGCCACCGCGGTGCACAAAAGAAACAATGCCTTTTGTTAAACAGCTTAGGGTTTAAGGCGAAAAAATCATTTCAGATCATTCATACTATGTATATGCCAGCGGCTCGCTGCTAAAATTCCATGGACGCTTGACGCCCCGCTAAACGCGCTATTGGGCGCTGTCCACTGAGGCCGTATAAATGCTTGTGTTAAAACGCGTTTTAATTGCTAGAGACTAGAGAGTATATTCAAATTACTGACTAGTTCCTTAGCGGAGAGCATTACAGCGTAAACGACGATTAAAAGCGTCAGCCACATATCATTTACGATTTTATTGCCGTTTAGCAAAAGAACCCTAACCAGGGCTGGGTTATTGTAACTAGGTGAAGAATTCAAATGTATTGCTTTAAACACTGTACGCACTGTTCTAGTGAACGATGACCGCGCCATTTTATGCTTTATATAGTATGCATTAGTCACACATGAACACCCGCACAAAAATTAATTCAATGATGTGATTTTATATACCAAAGTTTTGCAATTATTGTAATTACTACAATAACAAATTATGTATATATATATCCGTGAATCAGACATTATTAACATATTTATAGCATTATCAAATTGCTATAACGGTTTGAAATCGGTGACATTAATTTGCAGTTAGATAGTACCAGTAGAGTTTATATGTTTTATGTGTGACGTTATATCTAATATATATGATATATTTTCGTTGTTATTTTAGATAACGCGAACATCCGTTTTCACAGATAATACCATCTTACTCAAAATTAAATCTTCATTCAACGACTTTAAAGTAGTAATTTGTATGTGACGTCAACGGCGATTAAATCGCGATGCGCATGCTAACTTAACTTGGACTTGTAAAATTCCTTCTTTCTTTGATTTAAAGGTGTTTTTTGTTTATTTTATGTCTCCATTAAGTTGGTTCTGTAAGAAAGCGAAGAGTGGCGTGTATCACGCGAAGTTGCATACGGCTGCATAGTTTCGATGTTGAATCAATATCGATTTAATCTGTGGTATATTAGTTTCGTGTATTCGGTTTCCAATTTATCTCTTTCTTCATTTACGACATCTAGGTATAGGTAGGTAGCATAGGTCTAACACGCATCATTAAAAAATTTAGGTAACTATTTTTGCACATTGCTTTTAAAAATCTTCTTTCTTTGTCCTACCATTATCCCAGTTTATTTGGGGTCGCGTCTTTCCGTACATTTGTGCCAAATAATTCTATTTCGGGTTGTCTGTGGGTTATAGTTCTGCTTCTCGATCTCTCTTTGCGCGTTAGATCACCATGTAAAAGATGGCCTGCCTTGTCCCTTCGGCTTGGGAGATTGAGGACACGTTTTATTATGGGATGAGTTTCTTCTCGCCTCATTACGTGCTCGTACCAACGTAATCGTCCTTCGTTCACTTTGGCATCTATAGAAGCTACTTTAAACGACCATCGCACATAATTATTGCGGACTTGGTCGACACGAGTTACTCCGCCTGCCTATCTCAGCATCTTCATCTCGTTGACGTGCAATTGCTGTTCGTGAGTCTTTTTGATGGTCCAACATTTCGACCCGTATGTCATAGCTGGTCTGACAACGATTTTGTAGACTTTGCCTTTTATTTGTATCGGCATCTTGGGGTCAAATAGCACACCAGATAATGAGCGCCTCTTCATCCAAGCGGTGTTAATACGGTGTGTAACATTTTTGTCGACATTTGCATCAGGAGACACCTAAGTACTCCAAGTCTACCTTAATATCTACCTTTAATATGGGTTTATCATATATATTGATACTACAGTATTTTGTAATGGTTGTACCATAGGAGCACTCCATGCACTCGGTTTTGCTGCGACTGATACGAAGTCCCTGGCTCTCTATCTTGCTGACCCATTTGTCTAGGCTTTTCTGCAGTTCAACTGTACTTTTGCTCATAAGTGTTATGTTGTCAGCATAAAGCATACACCATGGGACCGGCTCGTGTATGTCTTGAGTTATGTATTCCATTGCAAGATTAAATAAAAGCGGACCTAGAGCTGATCCCTGGTGCACTCCGACAATGACAGAAAATGGGTCACTTACTCCTGCTGGGCTTTTAACGCGTGTCTTCGTGTTTCTGTACATATCTTGGATAATCGATATATAACCTTCTGGGTTCGATCCGGCTCTCATAGATTGCCAGACTAGCTTTCTTGTTACACGATCAAAAGCCTTCTCCAGGTCTATAAAGAGGAGAAAGAGGTTTTCTTTATTTGCTCGATGTTTTTCCATGGACATTCTGAGTATATGGATAGCATCGGTGGTAGATTTTCCAGATGTGAAGCCGAATTGGTTTTCTGAGGTGTTAGTTAGGGCTTTCAGACCGGAGGCAACAATTCTTTTCCAGATTTTTAGGGTGTGTGATGTAAGTTATATCCCGCTATTGTTAATAACATTCAGATATGTCACCTTTATTTTTATATATTGGACACAGTATGCTGTTACGCCACGAGTATCGCTTTTCATCCTTATCTTTTCCCGTGATACTCCTAGGTTAAGCTTGGCTGTCTTCTGCCAAAATTTTTCGAGGTTTTCCAGGGACGACTTTATAGTCTTTATAGTGTTTGATCATGTTGTTATTTGTCAATATGTAGTCGATCTGTGTGCTGTGTTGTGCACATTTATAGGTAATGGGGTTTTCTGTCTTCTTTTTAAAGCAGGTGTTGACAATATTTAAACTGTTTAATTGCAAAGTTCATTATAGTAATACCTTGCTGTACCTTGCTGCTTTTTTGCTTCTAAAAATGAGTAATTTTTATTTTTGATCGAACTCCTCTATTATGTACCTACTTTTTTGTTAAAAATAACAATGATATCCGCAGGCACGCAGGGCCGTCCGCTCAGTGCTCAGCGAGCTGCGTTCGTAGAAAGATCTGAATCCAATCCACCCTAATTTGTTAAACGTACAGGAATTGTTTGCGCAAACAGCCTTAAATTATTACTCCAGGCTAGTTAGTTTCGACATGTAAGAGGAATTTGCATGCAAAGTGGAAAATTTATGAGCTTATGACTTCGGCTACATATTGCCTCTTTCCGAACGAATTTAGTTAGAACGAACGCAGAAACTTCATACGTACGTAGGTAACCGATACATATTTAGATTAGAAAAGTATTTATTTATTTATTTAAAGTTTATTGCACAGTAAAAAATATACAGTCTTAAAGGCGGACTTAATGCAACACAGCATTCTCTAGTTTCTCTACTAGTCAACCTTTAGGCCAAACAGAGAAGCATAGTTGGTGCGGAATATATGTACCTATAAATAACACTAATAACTAGATTTATTTTACAGTACGTACCTACTACAATATGATACAATAAAATATAAATCTTTCTGCGTCCCTATCGCACCATATCAGCATATTTAGTACGAGTAAGATCATAATACTGAGTTTATGGTATTCCTTTACAAATTTTAAAAGAGTGACATGCTTTTTCTCTTAGACTGATAGATAAAAGGGCTCCAAGAAGTAGTTGTGTATTTTTGGTGTATTAAACTGTTTCGATAACATTTGTTTTTATTTAATAAAATTATCATATGCACGCACACCACAGACGAGCAGTGATTGATCAATAAAAACATATTCAATATATTCAAAAATATTGTAATGCAACACATTACAATAACGTATTAATGTTTCCCATTATAGTTATGAATACTAAAACACCATAAACAAGTTAAGTTTTGGGCAAAATTGGCATAATAAAAAAGCACTAGAAGACGCCTTTACACCCTGTTATCCCCACTCGTGTGTTGACGATGCACGCTATTGCGTTAAATTGCTTTGAACACGCTCGGGTTCATACCGAAACCGTTCGGAATCTTTCCACACGCTGTCTACCCCATTTATAATTTCCGCAGACACTTATTAGATACCTCATAGTGGCTTTGTTTATTGCAAAGCCGCGAACATTCAAGGCACCGCCTTTTTTTTTCCAAAAAAGTTCATATATAATTATCGAACCTGCTCATAATATTTCATGAGCTTCGGTTAATCTTACGAAGAACAGACGGATAAGTTTACGAAGGCATTATTGCCCGAGCTGAAAAGGAGACGCTTCGCTTACAGTTCGCGTTGGCTCTGGCAATTAATTTGGTATCTTTCCTTGCAAGAAATTAAGTTGCTAATCACGAAGCCTTTTAGGAATGATCATTTTCTACTAGACATTTAAGACTTTTGTCTAGGTAGAAACTTGTAGTTTTTGAAGCAACTACACGAAAAAGGGTCATTATTATTACCTAAAGTTCATTTCTCGACATTTTATTTCAAAGTGATAGCCAAATGTAAATAGGTACAATCAAAAACTATGAATAATTTTTCAAGCAACTTTCAAAATGTAACAATTCTATGCAATTGATATATTGGACCAACAACTGTTATTGGAGCCCTGTCAAACTTTTCCTCTCTGTCATACTCGTATTAGGTACTTTAGATTTATTAACAATTTGACTCGCTTTCGGTAGCGTATGCGTCCTATTTGATCGAAACGCTCAAGTTTGTAAAGTTATGTATGAAGGCATCCATCATCGTTTGTACTTAATTAACTGAGTGGAACTTTATACTGAGATTACTATATGTTATTGTTTTTTTTTTTTAAATTTTCGGTTCAACAGTTAAAGGCTCTCCAGATTGCTAAATTTTCTAAACTAAGTAGCGGCTCACATAATACATATAATATGTTAAACAATTCATTCCGTTCCAGTTTTTTTTTTCGACCACTATTATGACCCATCTGGTCGCAGACAGAAGTGGTCGTTTGATTATATAATTACACAAGGACATGTCACAAGGAAAAAATCATACCCCTCCTTTTTTATATACATAATTATGTTCTCTTGAATACGTTAAAAGCATCCTTACATTATCATTTTCTGAAACTTCCACCATCTCTCAGGGTTTTCACGAAGCGAGGCTGGAAGTATAATTATAAGGCTCCCCAGGGCGGGATTGAGTTACGCTCCAAAATTGAGTTAAATTCCGCGTTGACAGCCCTGGCATTACACAATCACGGACGTGACCAGAGGGCCTACCGCGAACCACGTTCGACGAGTTGCCTCTCTGTTACACACGTACGAATTTACAAGTGTGACGGAGAGGCAACACGTCGAACCTGGTTCGCGGTAGGCCCTCAGGACAGGTTAGGGGTGGAAAAAAAAAAGAAAAGTAAGGTTCACTGTTTTACCCGTAAAGTTGACGGTATTTTATTTTAAATCACACTTTACGGCGAGGGCGTACATTGAATCCTGAACGTAGCGAAGTATTATATAATTTAATCCTGAGCGTAGTGAGGGATTCAATAATAGTTGTTTCTAACTTGAAATTAGATCCTGGCAAAAACAGACTTGATTGAAACCTAAACAGCTAATTTCGAGTTACACATGCCAATTGTAACGTACAACACTTACATCAGAATGATATCTGAATGTTGTCATTTAGTTATCGTGCGTCTTCCTCGCGCCAATAATTGTACGGAGAAGTACGAGCGAAATACACTATAACTGAAGATGTCAGTGTACGTTCGAATTAGCCTGACATTTTCTTCTTTTGGGCATACGTGAGAACTTAACCGCGCGCAAAAAGTCTGATTAAGTTTTATTGCTGTACAAGCAAGCAAAGCGATATAACATTTAAAACTTTCGCGTTTTGAACATATATTAAATCACATTTACAATCATTATGTGTAGTAGTTGGTTGAAAAATGTGATGTCTACCCCAAACTTTTTCATGCACTTCGTCCGGTAGTCACACAAATCTCTGTTTTGACATTTTGCTGAGACGTCAGTTAGGCGCGACCACGACCAGTGAAACCTGTGTCGAAACATCGGTAAATAAAGATAACAACATTCTTACCGTGCGTGGTATAATCGTAAAACGCCGTCATTGGCAAAATCCCTCCTGCCAAAACCCACAAGAGCGGAAAGCCATTTAAAAAAAAAAACAAAATAATTTCGCGTTAGACCCGATTGTAAATGTGATTTAATAAAAACGATATTTATATTTTAGCGCGATTGGTTGTGCTTTATATCATTGCAGGTACACCTGCACACTTGTAGGTATATTATAAGTAGTAGGTATATACAATTAGTTTATCTGCTCCTAGTATTGTCAAGACACAAAATAACCAGTATTTTTCTAACAACACCAAATAGGTATCTAATCCACAATAACTCAGAAGGCCGCGAACATGACATGTTTCGATATTGCCCTGAAAGGAGATTTCTATTACGTTACACTGGACATTTTGTGATTACTAGAAATTTATGTCTGCTCCCGTTGCGAAACGATACAGAAATCGTTATCTTTGTTTCGTAATTTTCTTTGTTATTTTGTACTGAAATAGAAGAAATAAGTAATTGATTTTGCAACGCTGAGAGTTTGAGAATATAAATCGAATTGTTCACGGAATTTGACTAATTTTTGGCTCTGTGATGAATCTGGGGCTCAAAACTAAAAACGAAACACTAATTAAACTAGTTAGCGCCATGCGATTAGATTGCTAATCTAAGAATAAATAATGTGTGTGTTGTGTTCCTGCCGGCGAGTACCTAAGGTTGCCAGAGCTCAACGAGGGTGCGGAGTGTTAGGGTCGGCAACGCGCATGTAACACCTCGAGAGTTGCAGGCGTGCATAGGCTACGGTGACTGCTTACCATCAGGTGGGTCGTATGCTTGTTTGCCACCAACATAGTATAAAAAAAAAACAAAAGGCGTAATCACCAGGCCACACCTGCAACTTGCATATGCCGCCGATGTATTGCTGCATACGGTGTGCATCTATATTTTATTTTATTTATATGTATGCATAATATCAGTTTTTCATAAATTCCCAGAATAACTGTAACAAATAACATCATAAAGCCTCAGTTACGCGATATAAAAGAAATGAGGAAGTGAATTCTCCCGATCAATCATCAGTGAGGCCACGGGGCCGCCAGATGGAACTGATTTGTCATCCGCTCCTACCCATACATCCTTACGTCACATCTTACAATACAGTGAGACTACCGCGAAAATAGTACATTGTGCAACATGTGTCGCGAATATCGCGAATCGGCTAATAGCTGCCAACGTCATGGAGTAGATGGCGCTCGTAATCACGTTTAAGTTAAATTACCGCTTCTAGGTTGTGGTGATTTTTGAGGGTATACGCCGAACGACAGTAAGAAAAGGTGGTTGTGTGCGAACAAAGCTACGGGAAGAGTGATATTTGCTTCAGGATCTATTAAAAAACTTTCTTATGGTGTTATTAGAATAATGAGGTGTCTCTTGTAGATTATGACTAACATTAATTGTGATTAGAGTTTTAAATGATTCACGGTTAATTTCACTAGACTTATATTGACCGGGACATAGACCGTGATTACCTTTTGTATTATTTGTGAGCTCCCGATATTTCGACGCAGTTACATGCATCACCCGTGAACATGATGCATGTAACTGCGTCGAAATATCGGGAGCTCACAAATAATACAAAAGGTAATCACGGTCTATATCCCGGTCAATATAAGTCTAAAATTAATTGTGATATCAGTATTCAGTGTGAACCGTGATCCGAGGGAATTGTTCATGGCTAATGTAAGTGAAGTTCAATCATACGAAGGGTTTCGTCCCAAGATATTAGTCATTTAGAATTGTCGTCATCTCACTAATGTCCAGGCCTCGTATAGGTATGTAGTATGTTTACATATCGTTTTGCCAGTATCAGTAAAGGCATCAGCTAATTCGATAGGTTAATAAGTATAGTGAGCTTGACGACAACATGGGGCGTAAGTTAAATAATGCAACGAGAGTATTAGTATAGTAATATTATTACGCCCCGAGTTACACACAATGTTTTTCATCACACTTGCGATACAAAAATGAAGTATAAAGACAAAAAACTGTATTATTATTATATCGTATGGCTTTATACCTGATAAAGATTTACAATTTTAGTCATACAAAAAAGAAAGAAATATGTATTTATATAAATAATTACTAGCTGTTGCCCGCGACTTCGTACGCGTAGATTTGTATGTTGGTGGTTGGTTGAGTAGCTGATATATATATACGGCCGAGGAGACGAGTGACACGAGCGTTGGTTTATAGCACACTACTTTATTGACGTAAGAGATGGGTCGTGGGCGCAGCCACACACACACACATGCATGGGTAGTTGCATACATATACAACAGTAGCCGACTGGCTACTCAATTTAGATGTAAAAGTTGCTTCTGGTGTGAGTGCTAACAGGTTCTGCATGCCTCCGGCAAATCGCCTCATGGGACATTTTTCTACGATGTGAGGGATTGTTGGAATAGGCTCCCCACAGTCACAGGCTGCTGTCCGTGAAATTCCCCATCTGTGAACAAAAAACTGCTAATTATTAATAATAGAAACTTCATAACTCCCTAGCGAAAACGCTTCTTCTATGGTTCCCGCTAAGCCTGCGTGCAATTCCACATTTACTGGGCGAGTGTGATGAAAACGAAATTTCACCTCAGTAGTGAGAACATATTAAAGGTTAAAATGTATTTCGAATTACACAGAATAAACAGAAAAAAAAAAGTATTATAATATGTACGATACGATACGGGACCGGACCAGACCGGACCGGACCGGACCGTACCGTACCGTACCGTACCGTACCATACCATAAAAAAAAATGTAATAAAAGTATGAAGTTCATGGCCTTCACTAAATTAAAAAGCTACATTGTTTCACTCCCTGGAGTGAGGAAAGTCGCACTTTCCTCACTCCAGGGAGTGACGAAAGTAGGCTTATTCGAGCTGCTGAGGTGAAAACGAAATTTATCTGCCTCTCAATCGCTCGAATATGAGAACAGGCGCGGCTTCCTCTAAGGAGCGCTTGTGCAGTGCACTCCCATAAAATTATAGTGCCTAATTAATATATTACTCTTTAAGATCTATCGTACAAAAGTCAATACCAATTAAATAATTACCTTTATTCATTATAAGTTTATAGACGGCCTATACTACTCGGCCTACTCCTATAATTTCATAGGAATCATAGGTAACGCGCGAAGCGGAGCGCTTTGGATTGCGCTCCTATGAAAAAGATTTAGTACATAAAATCAATAGGAAATTCAATGAGAGCGAAAGAGAAGTTTCGCTACAGTTCCGCACGTGAAACAGAATATTTTCTATGAAGAAAGAGGTAAAATTGGAGCGGCGCTCCGTAGCCCGTTTGACCTTGCGCCCTCTCGTCGAATGCGCGCGCATTGTGTGCGCCATATTGTCACTTGTTTGTAAACAGACCTTAGTTAGTAGTCAATTTTAAAGTACGCGCGTGAATGGAATTTTGGCATTTTTTTATTATAAATAATTAACCAAGAGTTTAAGCAGTAAGTGCACATAATTTGTTTGTTGTGAGGTGTTTAAAATGAATGAATTTAACGGGAGAATGTGAAAAAAGTTTACAAAATCGACTCGAGTTCAATATAAAAGGAAAACCTTGAACTTTCGTAACAATGTTCGTCAAAAACAAAAACTTATATGTCATTAAATAAGATCAATATGAAAAAACACCGTGGTTGTGTTATGTCGCTGTGATAAAAGTAACTAGGTGTTTTAGTTTATCGTGTTACCTACCTAAGTACATGTATGTACCTAAGTATATGTCTTGTTTGGAGCGGGCGCGGGCGGGCCGGGCGACGGCTGTGCGGTGAGTTTGCTTGGACCGAAACCGATGTGTTAACAATTTAGCACATATTTCCATAAAATTTGAAAACAACATTCACAACCTAGAATCCATTTGTAAAATGAACTGCAGTTAGCGTCTATCGGTCGTCAAGATATTCGTAATAGCGAAATTCTATAAGAGAGTTCAATGACCGTATTTTGTGTCGGTTAATTCAATGTGTAGTTTTTTACTGTGATAGTGAACACCCATAATATAGAATCACCAGCCGCCGCTGTATGAGAATAGAGAAGCAGATAACGAAATTTCGAGTTTCATTTTTCGCTATAGGATCTGATATTAGATTACGTGCACGCACAGCGGGTAAGGTGATTTGTTGTTACCCTTGTGGAATTGTGGTTGTTTCGGTAATTTCTAAAATATAGCCAACATATTTGTTCAGAATGAAAATGCTTTAATTACAGCAATCGTTACTTATGTTTAACTAAACTCATTTGGCTCATAAAGGACATAGATCTTCAGTGACATCTGCCAGTTTTTTTTACAAAAGCTTTATTTTTAAATTAGGAATTTTAAAAAAAAGTAGCACTTGAAACAGAAGAACTGCGTTGCGAGACTTGCATCTTTTTACATGTAACGTTTTTGATGGGGTTTTTTCTTTACAGGTAAAGATACTGCAGAGGAAAAAATAGTCCGCCAACGCGTGCTCCCGTTTAAGCTGTTCGTTATGGAGCGGAACATGACGAGCAATCTTGGGATTAAAAACACGTGAGTGACTTGTATCAATATATTTAATAAGTAAGTTAGGGTATATTTAAATCAAAGCTACTACATACACAATCGATCACTATACAGGATGAGGGAGGGGGACGTGAGCAGGATCAACTTTACGGATTTAATAAATTATAAGCTATTGTTTCGTACCAGTATATTAAATACTACATATGTTACTTTTTTTCAGCCATATTATTGCTTATTTTACTTCTCTACTATTTCAGATTTAAACAATCATACCTAACCCGGAACCGGTTTTTTGCAAAAACTTTGAAATAACCAAGACCAACCAACCAGGGACCGGACAACCCTTTCCGCGATAAAACCCTTTCAATGGGCTACACTTAAACACGCCTAACACATTGAAAGACTTTCCCTTTTGAACTGCAAGCCCATTCATACCCCTACCTTTGACTAACCCTTACCGAAAAGCTAACCAAAAATAAGGCTAGCCCTTAATAAGGGTTACCCATATCTTTAAGCGCTTTTTATAAAGGTTTCCCTTTGCGTGAAAGAGACAGGATTAGTATATATCTACGGTAGTGTATGAAAAGGAAAGAAAATACGTGCCTAGTCAAAGAACGCCGCCGTCGCCGCCGACGATCGCTCGGATTCGAACTAATGTGTGCTTTATGAACAAGGTAGACGAGTTAAATTAGCACGCTTATATGCTAAAAGGGAAGCCCTTTATAAGGCTAACCCTTATACGCAATATGCAAGGTGTTGGTGAGCGGATGATAAGGGTTTTGTAAGGGTATTTGGGCTACCGATTACTCAAATGTGGTAGCTTTATATAAGGGTTTTTAAAAGCAAAACAAAGGGTTTCGTCTGGCAAAGGGTATGGTGAGTTAAGCCTTATGAAATACCCTTATAAAACCCCGATAAGGGATAGCGGGCCGGTCCCTGCAACCAACCAATTAAGAATTATTTTATACTCAGTTTTGTTTTAAGGTAACGACTTCGTATTATTAGGTTGCCCAATTAAAAATGAAATAATGAACAAAAATACCGGTTTCGTTCCCATACAAAAAATACCGGTATCCGATCACTGTAACCCATTTAGAATAACATTCGCTGGTAGTTTAGCGCCGGCAGTTTGTTAGTTTATCGCGCTAACGCCACTGTGACAACTTATTGCCGTGTGATACTGATTTACGGACCAACCGGTCGTATTATTGCTGTATAATTGGCAAGAGTAAAGCGCCAACAATGTACAATTGTCAAATGCCTGAAAATTATAGATTGTAGTATTAAGTGTATAAATATTGTGATTATAATATAATGTTACTCTCACTAAAATTGAGATACGATCTGCATAAATAATTCATGTTCTTCTTCGTCTTTGGAAAATGACTTTCATCAAATTTATTTACGTTGTTCGGTAATTGGTTTTAGTAAAGTGATAGCTGGACTTTATAACAGCAGAAAATAACAGTTAACTAGTTCTTCATTAGCTGCACACTACCACGTTAGTTTACTGCAAGAATAAAAAAATCAAAAATAGTCAAACGTAGGACTATGATTAATATACAAATTATGTAAAAATATTTTCCATAATGTCAATATCCAGAGAGGAAAATTGGGACTACGTTTGTATTGAAAAGCGACCGTCCCCTTTCCTCTTAATTAGTAAAAAACAAAAAAGACGCCCTCGCCGATTTGAAGTTCAAACAGAAATCCCTCACAAGTACGCGCTACGCTGAGCTACGAAGCGTAGCGCTGATTCGTTGCTGAAGCTGCTTCTGCACTACAAAAAAAAATGTGCATGTAATCTTTACGCGCGATTGAAGTTAAACTTCTTTGACGTTTATCGCTATGTTGGCACTTTGACGTGTGTCCTATTGTGCGTGTGTCACTACGGCGTTACTTCCGTCAGAAAATCTGAGTTACCCTCTAGTCGCGCCAAAAACATTTTTTTATCTTTTTTTTAGCCTACTTTGGTGTCCCACTGCTGGGCAAAGGCCTCCCCTCGTTTTTTTCACTCGACCCTGTCATCGGCATTTTCCCACCATTTGGAGTAGAATGCGTCCAAAAGAAGTTTTACTTCATAAAATTTCATTTCAAATGTGAGCGATCAGGCAGCAGTAAAACAGCTGCAGCTGACATTCAAACGTCACCATCAAAGTCGTCAAACTTTGTGTTAAAGTCGACGAGATCTTTTTAACAAATCATAATACCGCTTTCATAAACATAATGTAATTTCAACCTGCAAATAAAACCGTCATGCTGAAATAAACTGTTTACAAACAAAGCTTATTCTGAATGAATCAGCTTTGAGACAAAACATGCGAGCGTGTAAACAAGCCTATTTTACCCTACTTTGTATCCTTCGGGTTAGGGTTGCCCTGAGGCTGTTCAAATAGAGACAAGGCTTAAAAGGTCAATGAACTTTAGAACTCTAGAGCATGGAGACTATATAAAGGAGCCAAATCTCTATGTATGGTAAGTGTCCATCAAAAAACAGTAATTAGGCGGCGCCACCATACACCGAAATACTACCAAAAACAACCTACGTAATTTGGTCAGATTATTTGTTGGTTCATGTTATACTCATGTCCCAGAGCCTAACTAGCGCCACCGGAGAGATTAGGTATTATTATTTAAAGCTGAAAGCGGTCACTTTTGCAACAATTCTGCCATAAGAGATTGGCATCCTTTCTATACCATCCATACTCTAGAGACTTGTTTTATTGACTAACTTTTATTTAATAAATTATGTTTGTCTGTAAAGTCGATTTACGGACGAAAATTTTGCGTGACGTCATAAGAAAACATTGATGAAAAGGCCGTAACGTTACGATGGAGATCTGTCCATAACGTTACACTATTGCGTGCATGCTACCATTGTTCATCGATTTATAAGACGATTATCACGTCAAAAAGTACTCTTCGTTTTAAATCATGTCAACTAGCATCAATCCTAGATACCGATTATATTGACAGTATTGACACTAATCCAAACAAAACGAAACTCAAGGGGCCATAACCCAAAGTTTGCGTAAAATATCCGAAATGCAAATGGCGTAGACAACTCTTTCAATTGCAAATTCGTTCGCTCATGAATTTGCAAGGGCCGGGTCGCGTGCGCCGAGACCGTTCCTTACGAGATTTCCTGCTTAGGGGTGCCACAAATTGAAGACAGTTGTCTTTTTTACAAGCTTTTATTTAGTTTCACCAGTTTTAGGTTAATCAAATCTTTCAAGCTAAATTAGACTAACTTCTAATTTTTCAATTGAGCTGAAACTACACATGCTGTTGGATTGTCTGTAGAGGGTAGACCAAGTTAAGTCTGCAACGATTTTGGTAGCACACGCAGTGCGTTATTTATACGTCATAATTTCCAAGAAGTTTGACGTTTAAAATAACACTTGCACTGTGTGCTATCAAAATCGTTTGCAGACTTTTCTTGATCAAACTATGAATGTTTGTCTATTAGGTATATACAGCTCAACTCTAAAGCTCGTCACAGACGATAATATACCAAAAGATGTCTTTTAGCAAGGCATCTTACGTACAATATGGCAGAGTCCACACACGAAGCTATAATTTTGGTATATTACAATATCTTATAGCAAGGCATCTTAAGATACCTTGCTATATTATAGCTCGGTATATTACGATATATTTTGGTATATTTCGTCTTTCACAATTTAATTTTAATAAAAAAACTTCCGTGAGACACAGACATATTATAGTACATTATTGTCGAGGCTCGGAAGTAGCTACTTGCTGGCTGAGGATTTGTTTTAAACGGACGACCTTGGGAGTCCGTATAATTGAATCCGAAGCCAGCAAGTAGCCTTCCAGCCGAGTCATATATAGTGCTTTTCTCAAAAATGGCGCAATAAATGCAAATATAATAGAAATATTTTACAGAAGCAACATTGTTATGTATATATTTTCACAGAAAAAAGTAAAAAGATTTGCTTTGCCGTTTTTTTTTTTAAATTAAAAATGGAAGTGTATTTTTCTGCTGAAAATACGCCAACCTATTTGAGACACCTAAATAGTCGCGGTACTAACATTATAATAATAGGTACTGATCATCTGTTTGGCTGTTTAATGGACCTATGCCTTCATTTTATATGGCCACTTCAACTTTTAAAAAGTTTGGAACTCGACAAATAATGGAATTTGTACGCAACATTGCAGTCCCGAAATCGAGACTGCAATGTTTTTAACTTTTTAATTTTTTGACTGACCATAAACTACGCACTTCGCGACCTACTTTTTAACCGGCAACGTCGACTTTGCCGTCCATTTTTGAGAAAAACATATTAATAACGGGTCACTCACGTATTTTAAGTCGAAAACGCTCGACATGTTTCAATCCGTACTCCGTGCTCGATATGTTTAATATCTCTCACAATGTAGGTGCTAGACAAATAGGTAGTATATTTTGGTACCTATCGGTGTCGTGTGTGTTGCTTAGCTATACTGTAAGATATGTTTTGGTACATATCTTATATACATGGTGACCTAAGCCATTGGACAAACCTTAAAATCTCACGTACTTGAAATCTAACGTTAATATTTTTTAATTAGAACAAAATGATAAAAAAAAATTTTAACCAAAGTTATTTCCAATAATCGACAACAAAAAGAAACATACTGTATTAATCATTGGCAGTGCTTTTGACAATTCGTTCCAAAACGTGCGGCAATGATGACATTTGTCAAAAGTCAGAATCGTATTAGTGTCATAAATAAAAAAGATAATCAAAAAGGTCGAAGAAGGTTTCATACTATTTATGACCTCAGGAGCTACTAACACATACAGGCTGCCCCAAATTAAAAAATCGTAATTTGTTAATTTCTTCGTAACTGCTACACCGGTTTTTATGATACTTTGTATACTGAATTAATTTTTAACAAGCAGAAACGTCTGCGATCGATGCTATTAAGCTTAGAATAAATTTAAAAGTGGAAAAATTACTGCCTTGGGTGAGACTTGAACTCCAGAGGCCGTGAGTTCAAGTCTCACCCAAGGCAGTAATTTTCCACTTTTAAATTTATTCTAAACTTTGTATACTGGTTCTAAATACCCTAATGCATATGTACATTTCGGCTGTGTCCAATGGCTAGGGACAACCTGTATATTATCGGTCCGTCTGTGACAGGCTTTAGTCTACTGGCGTTGACAACCCTGGGGGAATTTAAGTATTTACAGTGGCCGTGACGGATTGGGGCACAGGGGAGTCTTTTGTGCACCTCCAATGGTGAATTCAGCCCCAGTGACGTTGGTGCTATTTTTGGATTTGTCAAAAGGGCAACTTGAATTTTAAAGGGCATGTTTGCTTTATAACATTTAAAACTTTCGCGGTTTAAACACATATTAAATCACATTTAGAAACGGGTCTATCGCGAATTTATTTTGTTACCTTTATTTACCGACGTTTCGACACAGGTTTCACTGGTCGTGGTCGCGGCTAACTGACGTCCCAGCAAAATGTCAAAACAGAGATTTGTGTGACTACCCCACGAAAAGTGCATTTAAAGTTCGAGGTAGACATCACATTTTCAAACCACCCACTACACATAAAAGTTAATTATTGTCAATAGTCCGACAAACAACACTCACAACATCCGCGCACACATCCGAAGATAGATACCTTGGCTGTAACTTCTGGATCACTGGTCCCCAAGTTGCCGATAAGTTAAAACCATCTTCCCTATTAAAATTTCTGGGGTGCTTCTTGATTTCAATCGCTTCTCGCACAACTCGAGGATAATAATGGCGTTCAGTGGAGACAACTTTTGGTTTATGAAGCTCAATCCAGTGATTTGCGCCGCATGTAAGTAGATGTTCGGCGATCGCGGACTTGTTTACTTGGCGATTTTTTACTGCCGCTATGTGTTTTTTCACTCTCTCTTGCACACTTCGTTTGGTTTGACCAATGTACACACTTCCGCAACTACATTCTATTTTGTAAACGCCCGGATTTTGGTACGGAATGACATATTTTGGACTGCGTAAAAGAGGGCGTGCGAAGCCTTGATGGAGAATTTCTTAAGTACTGCTCCTACTTTGTCCGTTATCCCTTTCACATATGGTAAGAACGCTGGTTGTCTGTTGAGCTCTGGATGTCTTTCCGTTTTCGTTTCCGGCTTGCGTTTCATCCCCCCTCGGTATCCATTCTTTCCCAGTACAGCTTTGACATGCGCTAGTTCACCGTCCAGGTGCTCAGGGTCACCTAAGTCATGTGCCCTGTTCACCAAGGACGTGATCACGGATTGTAGGTGCCTTGGGTGATGATGAGAGGATGCCTGTAAGTATCTGTCGGTATGCGTAGGTTTTCTGTATACAGAGTGTGCCAAGGTGCCGTCCGATCTCACCATCAATTTGACATCCAGAAAAGGTAAGGATCTGTCACATTCTATTTCATGTGTGAACTTTACTCTTGAGTGGATGGAGTTTAGATGCTCGGTGTAACTTTTGACGGTATCGTTATTCCCCTTAAAAATGCAGAAAATATCGTCCACCTACCTCTTCCACATTGCAATGACGTTAGGTCCCGACTCCAGTGCTAACTCCTCAAAATGCTTCATCCAGATTAGTGATGGGCAGCGGTAACATTCCCGCTACCAGTAAGTTTCCATTTGGGAATGTTACTAGTAAACCAATGTTACCAGTAACATTCCCAAAAGCCGGTAACATACGAAACTGATGATAGTGATGACTTATATGAGATAAAATAAGGTTCAAAACTTATTTTTTTAGTACAACTTACTCAAAAATATGTCCCATAGTTCTTAATTCGCTGGCATAAGAGCTATGGGATCAATTTTATAAATTTGGTATACAGATAGTGAGCACCGGGGAAGGACATAGAATACATTTTTATCCCACTCACCCCTTAAGGGGATGGAAAGGGGAGTTGACACTTGTATGGGGAATCAATAACCGCTGAACCGATTTGGTAGCAGTGGTTGATTTAGTTTGGTATGGAGATAATTTGGGTCCTGGGGAAGGACATAGGATAGATATTCGCGGGCTTGGTTTCCGCAACTCGACGTCTTACTATTGCGCCTATTTTGCGTGAGGGACATAGGATAGGTTTTACCCTAGAAATCAACCCTAAAGGGGGTGAAAAGGGGAGTGGAAATTTGTATGGAACGCAATAAAACCGATTTAGATGAAATTTGATATGGAGATAGTCTTAATTGTTTGGGAGGGTGTAGAGTAGTTTTTATTCCCGAAGTCATCCTGTTCTCTTCTCCACTCTTTTAACACTCACTCAAAGTGCCGCTGGTAATGTATGATGGAGGCAGCTCAAGACCTGGAACACCTGGAGTGCTCCTGGGTGCAACGGGTCAGGGGTAACAATCGCTCAACGTGCTGCTGGTAGTATATGATGGATAAAGCTCAAGACAATGTGGAGTGCTACTGGGAGCAAAGGGTCAGGGGTAACACTCGCTCAACGTGACGCTGGTTGTATATGATGAGGAAAGCTCAAGACCTGGAACACCTGGAGTGCTGCTGGGTGCAACAGATCAGGGGTAACACTCGCTCAACGTACCGCTGGTAGTGTATTATGGGAAAAGCTCAAGATCTGGAACACCTGGAGTGCTGCTGGGTACAAAAGGTCAGGGGTAACACTCGCTCAACGTGTCGTTGGTAGTGTATGATGGAGATAGCTCAAGACCTGGAACACCTGGAGTGCTGCTGGATGTACCTGATGAGGGTAAAACTCCTTTAATCTGATGTTGGTAGAGTATGCTGTAGGCAGGTTAAGTTCTCCAAGACCTGGAACACCTGGAGGTCTGCCAGATGAAGCAGGCGTCTGACCAGAGCTACCACACGCTTAACGTGCAGTAGATACTGTTTGCTGTAATCAGGTTGAATTTTCCAAGACGTAGAACACCTGGAGGTAACTTCCCATGGGTCACTCGGTGCCTGCAAGACTTTGGTGACCAAGTTTCTGCTGGAGACGCTGCTGATCTCCCACCAGGGGGCTACCACAAGCTGAATGTTCAGCGGGTAAAATTTAGGTAGTAAAAAGGGGTGGAAGTTTGTATGGGGAAACAATAAATCTAGCTGATTGTTTAAAAATAATCTACCCAAATTACTAATATTACTAATATTACTAGTATTTTATATATAAACTACTACTACTACTCTAATTTCAAATTTTATTAATTAATATGAAATCGAAATTCCAACAACTCAAAAATGACGTGTGTCACTTGGAACGTTATACAAAACTTGCTTTTGCCCGCGGCTTCGCCTGCGTGATTTAAGAATCTATGTCGTTTTGTCTAATGTACAGGTTGCGGGGGAGGCAGGGGAAGGAGAAAATATGGTTTTATAACTACTTACAAAAGATGGTTTATATGGTATATGGTTCGTAGGTAGAATACATATATATGTACTTACGATGTTTTGCATTTTACTTAGAATGGAAACCTAAACTTATAAGAAGCAAACAGACAACCACCTTCTTGTAGCACCTTGAATGTACTCATTACGGATGCAGGAAGTTTCCCTATGACGTACTCCTTCCACCCCGTCCGTCCCGCCGCGCCGCCCGCACTCGCCTAGGTACCGATTGACGATGATCGAGATGGCACCAAATCAAATTTAAAAATCTATTAGGATAACGCGATAATAAAACCAAAATTAGAACCCTTATAGGATCACGTGTGGCTGTCTGTCGGTCCGTCTGTTACAACCGATTTGCTCCGAAACTACTGGACCGTTTGAATTGCAATTTGGCACAAATACGAGTACTTTCAAGAATTTTCATGAGTACATTATTCAATTTCAAAATCGATGCGATTTTCGTAATTAACGTCCCAAAAAACCATAAAAACGATACCCATATTGATATTTAGACATTTCAACCCCATTGCACCCCAACAGGGGAGATGGTTTTTCACTTCCGTCACGTTGGATTTTAAAATCGTTCTTGTTTTCCTAATTAGCAACCTGATAAACCATAAAAACAATACCCATGTTGATTTTCAGACTTTGTCACCACATTTCCCCCTATTAGGGGGGAATTTGCAAAAAAACCTGTAACACGTGTTTATTCATTTATCGTTAGGAATACTCCTGTGAAGTTTCGAATATAATAGTCTAACTAATCTTGTTTCCCCATACAATCTTTGAACCCCCATTTAACCCCCTTGGGGGGTGAATTTTGAAAAAAAATCATTTCTTAGGGCACCCCTAGACCTTATAAGAAACCTACGTGCCAAATTTGGAATCTCTAGAACCAGCGGTTTGGGTTGTGTGTTGATATGTCAGTCAAGCAGTCAGTCAGTCAGTCAGTTTCTTCTTTTATATATTTAGATGTTGATTGGTTTATTCTAATAATTAAACTGATTTATACACATATTTTCTTTTACTTTATTTCCAGTCTTCACGTTTAATCATTATTTCCAGATAGTAATGTTCCCAGTAACTTTGGAAAAATACCTGGTAATATTGGGAATGTTACCGGTAACATTGGGAATTTACTCTCTCAGAGATTCCTTAACTGTTTTATGACTGTAAATAATAGCATTATTATTTTACTAAGTATTTAACACGAAAAAAGCATATACAATTCTAATAATTTTTTCAAAGTTACTCAATGTTACCGATCTGGGTAATGTTACTGGTAGCATTACCGGGAATATTCCCACTTTTGAGTAAGTTACTGGTAACGACCCCTCACTAATCCAGATGTTAGCGATTACTGGAGCAACCGGACTACCCATTGCTACTCCATCCACCTGGAGGAAATACTGGCCTTGATATATGAAATAGTTTCCCTCCAAGCAGTGTTCCAGTAAAGTGATATACTTTTCCGATATCCTACATTTCTGTAGTTTCTTTTTGATAATGTCCAGACATTCTGTTAATGGAACGTTGGTGAACAAAGATTCCACATCAAAACTCACCATAATCTCATCTGGTTCCAGTCTTATACCCTTGACAATATCAATGAAATGGCGAGAATCTTTTACATAGGACGAGGTCTTTCCAACTAGTCCCTGGAGCACGCTTGCTACATGTTTTGCGAGATCATAGGATGGCGAATTGATCTGACTAACAATTGGTCGCAATGGCACATTAGACTTATGTGCCTTCGGCAATCCATATAGCTTTGGCGGTTGGACTGATTTCGGTCTGTATAGCCGATTATATTCATCCTCTTTAAAAAGATCTTCGTGGTCTTTGATGAGGTTTCGTAGACGACGAGTTATCCTGGCAGTTGGATTATAATTAACTGGCTTACCAAAGGTAACAAAATAAATTCGCGATAGACCCGTTTCTAAATGTGATTTAATACATGTTTGTTTTGTTTCGTGATTTTAAAGACAACACATTAGACTATTGAATAGAGTATAAACTTGACTATTAGAACTAATTAGGACCGAGACTAGTTCCATAATCGATATGTGGGGTTTTTAGGAACAAAATTAGACAAAAACAATACCCTTTTCCAAAAAAATCTGTGCAAAATATTAAAATTTGACATACAAATTAACGTTAAAATATAAAACATCTGAAAAAAGTTCGGAGAAACTAAGTCGGCGTTCGGATAATTCGCTAAACTATAGGAGTCATCCATTAATTACATCACACGTTTAGGGGGAGGGAGGGGATCAAGAAAATGTGACATTTTGTGACAAGGTGGGAGGGGGGATTCACAAGCATTGTGACGTCACTAACAAAATCTAGTAAAATAGACAGCAAATGAGCAATTTATCACAATAATGTGGATATTAAAATAATATATGGAAATGATAAACAAATACAGGATCCAAAAGTTTCAAAATTTTAAGTTTTTTTTAACTTCCAAACAGAAATAAAGTAAAGATACCATTCGATTCCTTGCATATTATCCAAAAAAGATTGTATGGCAACTATATGCATAAACGCAATATTTCACCGACTAAATTGCAATTTTACTTATTTTCCATACATTCAAGATGGGCTCTCAGTGACCTTGACGTCACGTTCACTTATCGTTTTGTTAGGAGCGGTTCGCGAGTGAAGTAAGACTGTCGGGCTTTGACTATCATTTCTGAATGGGTCCCATATAGACATTTGATCCCAAAACAAACCTGATCGATTGATACCATTAATAAAAATTTGTCATCAAGCCTATTATATTAAACAAAGAAGTGATATTAAAGTTTTGTCCTGGGGTGTGTTAATTAAGATGAAATAGTTTGGTATTCATATAAAGTTTAAGCCACAGACTTTCATCATCATCATCATCGCGTTGTCCCGGCATTTTGCCACAGCTCATGGGAGCCTGGGGTCCGCTTGGCAACTAATCCCAAGAATTGGCGTAGGCACTAGTTTTCACGAAATCGTTTTTAAGCCACAGACTTTCTACTTTCCAAATTTTTATTTCCTAGTTGCACGTTTACTTACCAGCTAAACGCATTTTTTCAGCTTTCTAGCGAAACTGTAAAAATATTTCCTTTAATTCAACATGTGCATTTTCTACGGCTCCAATTTGCGTTTCAGTGTGCAGAGATTAAATGTATGAAAGCGGCATTCACATCTTAATTACATCCGGCCGAGCCGCGGCTGAAATAACATGGTGCCATGGGCCAATATTTGCTGAACATTAGACTATTCTCACTAAGACTCCGCGATATGAAACTTATAAAGCGTTCACGAAGACTTGCGTTGTTTGTTTCATTTGAAAGTGACATATTACGTTCAAAGTTTTGATAGGATTCCTTGAGGAGTTGTCTATTGAGCTGGCAGGACTATTCTACCCCCACCCCCGTCACGCAAAATAGGCGCTAGAGTCGTCAAGTTGCAGAAAAATCCCCCGTGCTACAATACCATACAAATACTGGATTGAATTCTTGCTCCAAGGGATTCTCTAGTCGTGAGCATTTTTCTTTACCTTACTTCATTTTAGGAAAATTGAAGATCGGGTAGAATAGTAGATGGGATTCTTCGGTTCGGTCCCGTCTTACATTCTCCGCGAATTTAAATGTTTCCTTTTACTTTTTTTTAATTAAAAAAATACACCGCTGCTCGGAGTACATATTACAGTGTTTGTCTATCTAATATGAATTCTCCCCTCGTCTACTCGAAGTTTAGCTGGAAGAGATCCCTTATAGGGATATTATGTTCGGCATTGTACCCCTATTTCTGTAAATATTATGTAAAGCTGTGTTGTGTACAATAAAATGATTACTACTACTACTGTGGCTACAGTGGCCAAGTGATCTGTGGTTAAACATAGCCAATATTGTAGCCAACGTTGGCTAAATATGCCAACGCAGCAAAATCCATCCGAAACTTGACATGGGGTTATGTCTCTCGGTTACACCCTGTCTACGTATGCCTATTGATTAACATAAACCTTAAGGAGCCCACTGACTATCAGTCCGCCGGACGATATCGGCCTGTCAGTTGTTCGGAACTGTCAAATTTTTGTTCTAACTGACAGGCCGATATCGTCCGGCGGACTGATAGTCAGTGGGCCCCTATACTCTCCTTTAGATAACTTATATTTACATGTTATTTTGTGAAAACTCTACTGACAATCGTGGGACCTTAATTGTCTGTAAAATAAGTTTTACGAATTGTTAATCAACAGTTTTGATGATGGTATGTCATCACTATTTTGAAAAATACAAAAGTTCCGAGTTAAGTGACCTTTACACAACACTGTCGCTTTTTAGGGCTCCGTACCCAAAGGGTAAAAACGGGACCCTATTACTAAGACTCCGTTGTCTGTCCGCGTCTGGCACCAGGCTGTATCTCATGAACCGTGATAGCTAGACAGTTGAAGTTTTCACAGATGATGTATTTCTGTTGCCGCTATAACAACAAATACTAAAAACAGAATAAAATAAATACTTAAGTGGGGCTCCCATACAACAAACGTGATTTTTTTTCCGTTTTTTGCGCAATGGCACGGAACCCTTCGTGCGCGAGTCCGACTCGCCCTTATTTTAAATAAGTACCTAGTGTATGTCCTGTAATATCTGTGACATCAATAACAATAGGTATTTGTATACGAGTATAGGGTTATTTTTAAGATTTAACCCAATCCCTTTAGAGAACAAAAAAAAACTGTATTTACATTTCCATATAGCGTTTTTTGTCAGTATTAAAACGTATAGTCGTTCACATAATAAAATTGTCCTTTCTGAAAATTACAAGAAATGTGACATAAAAAAGTTATTATCTAAGTCAGCCTTTTGCTAACCCAATTTATCTCCATCCTTCTTGTTGTGAGCACGTAAAAACCTACAATTGTGCCCCGAAAGCCTTAAAGTACCCGTCCAAAACAAAACCCACTTAAAACCAGCCTGCATTAAAATACCCGAAACTAAAAATTCTACTTAAATTTTGATCTCGTGCTTTGTTAAAATCCTACTTCCATATGCACAAGCGAATTGAAATCTTATAACTATTGCTTAAGGTTTTTATTTGGTTGTTCTTTGCTGATATCTCTACTGTACACGCGGTCACTAGGGGTTTTATTCCAAATGCGTGCCGAGCTCACGCGTACAACTTAACCAATTTAAGTGAGCTCTCCTAGTACTATAGAGAGTGATTGAGGATGGAGATCCCAGTTTACACTGGATAGCGTAAGTTATCTGAGGAGCCGGTGCTAGGCAAGCTTCGGGAACGCGCGGCAAAGCTGTTGGTGACACGGTACGGTGAATCATTAAGCTGTGATGTAAATATTGTCTTCGGTTACCGCGATGGTTACTCATGAAATAAAACTATGAAAACGGATTATATGCGCCGGCTCAGCTTTATCGCGTATATCTTTACTTGAAAACAGTTGTATTGTATAACTAGCCTTATGAACCGATTTTGCATGTACAACCAGCCTTGAAGTTTATAGTTTATTATGGTTCATTATTTTTGTATGCGGGTATAAATGCACTTTGTAGCTTTCCTTCAGTCACCCGGTGACCACGAACGCTGTAAACGGTTCTAAACGTCGGGATGTATTATAAATTCAATATACGCAATATAATCCGTTTTCATAGTTTTATTTCAAGCTGTGATGTATTCAAAGATAACTTTTGATACATCGTATTATGTCACAAAACTCACCGAAGTTTGAATTTTATTAACTTTCGTTAAAGTTGATTTTGGTCCAGCATATTATGGTAGATGAACTAGACTAATAACCGGCCAAGTGCGAGTCGGACTCGCGCACGAAGGGTTCCGTATCATTACGGAAAAAAAAACAGCAAAAAATCACGTTTGTTGTATGGGAGCCCCATTTAAATATTTATATTATTCTGTTTTTAGTATTTGTTGTTATAGCGGCAACAGAAATACATCATCTGTGAAAATTTCAACTGTCTAGCTATCACGGTTCATGAGATACAGCCTGGTGACAGACAGACAGACGGACAGACGGACAGCGGAGTCTTAGTAATAGGGTCCCGTTTTTACCCTTTGGGTACGGAACCCTAAAAACAAATGGTAATATTATTTGTTTTTCGTGACACCGAGGTCAACGGATAAAGAATTACAGCTTCATAAGTACATGTTACAGTATTCATGTAATATTCATATTAGGTATCTAATTTGTTTTATTTTTCCCAGAAACATTGGGGAAACAAGTACCTCGCACTCAGTTATTGGTGCGATCAAAATTTTAACATATTGCCAGATCTAAATCTGTTTTTCTACATTCTTGTCGATAGTCCCGAATTTTCGTTTACATTTTCAACACTATTTTGTGTTATATTATACAAGCCGTGACTGAATAATATGGCTTGTTAAGTGTTTACTGTTATGCATTATACACGGTCGGTACAATGTTTGGAACTCAGCCAAAACTTGGTTTACAGACTTATTTAATGTTCTGATGACAACATGAATATCATATACCTATGTAATGAATTGCCTAAGTAAATGGTTACCTACAGTTTTTGTTTATTAGTCACAATAAAAAAAACATCAAAATCCGTCGGTTTCATACTTAGGGTCGGTTGATCCAAACTGTTTGTCATCGGTAAAGTGCGGTAAATTTTATTGTATGGAAATTTTCATAGTAAACCGCCGCGACGCGCCGGGTAACGTTGATCAGTCTGTCAAGTACGGATGGTGCAACTGGCACTTATAAATACAAAATGGACGCGCACAGAAAAAGAAATGTTGTATTCTGTCACGAAAGGATACGTACACTATCACAGAACGATAAATTCTTAGGGTTTCTGTTTTGAAAGTTTCATCTGATATCTTATGTATTTGTATGTATGTATATTGTATGTATTTATATGAATATTATATATACAGATATATGTATGTATGTCTATGCCTATGCATTATTTAACTATACTTGTATATATGTAATCACTATGTTGCACCGCCTACAAATTCTCTGCTTTGCCCGAAGGTTCTGGTAGAGAATGCCTCATAGCATTAAGTCTGCCTTTTGTACGATTGTATTTTCTTTTGTGCAATAAAGATTAAATAAATAAATAAATAAATATAATAGTACTAGGGTACAGAAGATTCACTCCCTAACAAAACGCGACTACTACGCGCAAGGCGGCGCAAGCGCGTGCAGGCGTCCGTTCCATAGCGGTGTGCGGCAATTACTATGGCAAAACCTCAAAATTGAGGCGGCCGCAGGTACTTGTAGCGACGCGACGAAATCGCGGAGTGAGACACGCCTGACACTATTCAGAAGCCCAATATGTTTTTAGTGTTACTTATATTGACAGTGATAACACACAGAGAAAGCTCCAATAAGAAAGATTTTTTGAGAATAAATGTTGCTTTCTATCACAGAAGGGTTCTTATACTTCAAGTGCAATTCCATCTGAACTTTCAACAGAAATTCTGAGAGAAACATCCTTATTGTGGATGAAGCATAAGGACCCTTCACCGATGGAAAGCCACCAATCTCCAAGGGAATGGAAATGGAGTAAAATTTTTTTAACGAGCTCTATGCAGATGAAGTTATGTGGGGATTCATGCCTCTTAGAAATATTTCAGGCTGGCTATTTATAGGCTGAGATTTTACCCACCAAGTGACCCCAGGTAGCAAAGTGACCTCATCGACGTAATTATGGCGTCATAATGACGTCGCTGACGTCATAATGACGTATAAATGCTGTTAGGGACGCTGTTGGCGTCCGAGGAAACCAATATTATATGGATATTATCTATCTTTATTATTTCCTCATCATCATCATCATCACTGGCCACGAGCCCACGACATCTATAGTAGATGATTGTTGCAGCGTCGGGTAAAATCAGGTGTTACGGGGAGGTTGCAACATCTGCGATGACTGAAGAGTCCAATATCAGAGCGGCATCTGCCACAGCCAATCACATACATGACGAGAGTCCAAGAGAGGAGGTCTAGTAGCGGCGGATTTTTTACTAGTCTCTTCTTCTTCCTGCCCTTATCCCACGTTATGTGGGGTCGGCACAACATGTTTTTCTCTTCCATTCTCCTCTATCTTTCGTCACCTCAGCACTCACTCCTTTCTTTCTCATATCCTCTTTCACACAATCCATCCATCGCTTTTTGGGTCTACCATACGCTCTCCGTCCATCAACATTCATCCCTAACATTCTTTTGCCTATATGGCATTAATCCCTCCTCATCACATGCCCATACCACGCTAACCTACTACTTCTTATCTTCTCCGTTACTGGTGCTACTTTCAAACTTCCCCTAATATACTCATTTTTAATCCGATCCTTTCTCGACACTCCACACATCCATCTCAACATTCTCATTTCCGCTGCGTGCACTCTTCTTTCATCCGTTACTTTCATCGCCCAGCATTCTGATCCATACATTACAACAGGTCTCACGATCGTCCTGTAAATTTTCCCCTTAAGTTTAAGAGGCATTCGTGGATCGCAAGTTGTTCCAAAGACCTGTCGCCATTTCATCCATCCCGCATTTATTCTAAGTCTGTGGTATTATTTACCATCACTTACCTTGTCCGAAAAAGTCGACACAATAATGCACGCGATTTGCATAGAACCCCGCGAGGCGAGTCGAGAACGACGTGAAAACACTGCTCGGTGCCAAGACTGTCAAGATACGACGGTCTTACTATGGAACTTAGTGGAATCCTTGGTAAGTACTGCATCCATTTAGAATAGGTATCCATTTTGTACAAGTTTTATTTTGAAAATTGATAACTTAAACAACACACAGTTCATTCCGCATCATATTTAATAATAATAACAAATATGTTGTGCGTCGGAAGAACAGCGCTGACTTTAGGGTTAGCATTATGTTGACGCGGGATCATTTTGTGGTCAACTATACTTTATTGTAATACGTTTGTATGAAGTTTGCCATGAATAAATGAAATTATTCTTATTTTTATTCTTGTGCAGAAAAACAAAAGGTTTCTTCTGGCCACGAAAGTTAACGCTACAGAAGCCTCTTACTTTCTTATGAGCTATATTACCTACTAAAATTCGATCTTGATGTAGGTTAGGACTGTGCCAAAACCGTGAATCGTGAATCGTGACACTTGATAATTCAAAACTGTTATCGTGAACATTTGTTCATCAATGTCAATAAACTTTTATGACTGTTTCATGAAGCTGAAATCGGTCCTAGCGGAAACCACCCTTATTTTATTCGTATTTTATTTCATAAAGAACAAACGTAGGCCTCTCGAAGAAAATGTTTCCGCACCTCAATGCACCGCTTATTCTTTAGCTTAGTGACAGACGTCAAACGCAAAAAATGGCGGACACCTCGCGGACACAATTTGTTCTCGATGCAGATGCAGAGAGATTGTCGCAGCAATATTGTTTCAAATGTACCGTTTACTATCATCAGTTTGGATCGAATTTAAATTGTCGTGAGACATACTAATATTAAGCTAATTTTTCGATTTAACTCACGTGTTTTTAGGCACTCTCGCGCATAGATCTCGCGCGGCATGTTTCGCAGAGCCTAATATTTAGGTCTCAATTTTCAACCACTATCAGTGCGCGAGTAGCGTGCACGATGGCCACGCGCCGTGTACTCTACGTGACATTCAAAGCACTGAATACCTTCAGTAAGCAAATGACCATTTTTTGAATAAATAAGACATTTCCGATGGTAAGGGCGGCCGTCGTCTGCAAGAGATCGGAACGAAGTTTAATTTCAACTACTTGCCGAACATTTGAGTGCACGAGGCATTTTCCACTTCATAACAGCTCGTTGCTTTCCACTTGTTTCTGTCTTCGCTACTTTTTATTTTTCACTGTCTCATTATTTAATTTACAACGGAATGTAATAGTATTTTAATTTCGGGGCAGTTATCAGTGAGTTACATAACAATTTTGCAGTCGGAACAGATTTAGCTATCTCGTTACATTCCGGTGGCGACTGCGTTACTATTTCAACGTTACAGGTGACTTACGGATGTCTACTGCAGCAGAACTGTTGCGGATTGTTCCCGCAATTTTCTTGATAAATTACGTTCATATCAAAATAATGTCGAGGTTAGAACCTTTCCTATTTCCTCCATATTAAAAAACCTCTCAACCCCCTTCTCGCCAAATTAAACATTACACGTAATTTCGCACACTCTGGGCTAGGGAACAATTTACCAAAGCTTTGAGCCATCAAAGTGGCTGTTATCTGAATTTGTTCCGCGCCCGCATCGCGCCGCGAATGAAACGTCTGCCTTTTGTAATGATTTGTTTCACTTGGTACTGTACTTGTAGCGTTTGCACAATTGTTGACAAGTCATTCGATAAAACGGCAGTGAGTTTTTTTAACTACAACACTACCGTTAGCTATGAAGACTGACATTAATCTGGGGGCCTAGTCAAGATAACAATCGCACATCGACAAGCCCCAAACCTACTACTACTATTACACCTAGTACTATTAGTTTTTCTGTGCCTAAACAAAAAGAAAAAAACCGGACAAGTGCGAGTCGGACTCGCCCACAGAGGGTTCTGTACTTTTTAGTGTTTGTTGTTATAGCGGCAACAGAAATGCATCGTCAGCTGGGAAAATTTCAACTGTATATGTAGCTATCACGGTTCATGAGACAGAGGAGTCTTAGTAATAGGGTCCCGTCTTTACCCTTTGGGTTTCAATTGGAAATTTCTATCAACGAGTTTCATGTTGGCTTGGCTTTGATTGTCAACGATAGCCCTGGCAGTATTATGTGCTTTACATTTATTTTGATCCGTATTACGTTGTTGAACGTTTAAAACAAATACTTGTACAAACAAGTACAAGCTAAATCCAAGCGCGAATGTTAACAAAATGACTTCAATTTAGAAGGACTTTCCTGATACGGTTTCTCTTGCCCCGAGAGAAATAAACAATATTTCTCTTACCTCACCTTACCTTACAGATTTTTAAAAGATCGGCCACGCCTCCTCTGGAGTTGCAGGCATACATAGGCTTGCCATCAGGTGGGCCGGATGTTAGTTTGCCACAAACGTAGTATAAAAAAACCCTCGCGGGGTACGGTTAAAGGTTGAAGAAACACCCTAAAAAAATCAAGTCCCAAACGAAACAAACCTTCCACGTAATTTTATTAGCATACCTGTCCTTTGGGCCATATTAACGGGCCCTTAAAGGTCCGTGGGCCATCGAATCTGAGCTCGCCATCCATTTGGAAAAATCTAATTTTACTTTGCGCGACTTTGATGTCATGTTCTGATACGCTCGATTTTAAGGACATCTCTTGGGTAAATGATGTGGGATTGTTGGAGTGATTTTAACATGTCGAGCGTTTTCGACTTAAAATACGTGAGTGACCCGTTATTAATATGTTTAATATGTCTGTGTCTCACGGAAGTTTTGTTATTAAAATTGATTTTATGATTGTTTATGTGTGGATTTAATAATACAAAAGGATGTAGGATGAAGAGATGCAGGAGTAGAAGCGGTAGTAAATGCTTTAGCGCTACTTGCACTATTCACTAACCCGGGGTTAACCGGTTAAACCTGGAGTTACCATGGTTACCAGTACAATTGCCGCCGTTTTTGAGAAATTATTAAAACATATATGCAAATGTATCTGAAACAATATGATAGATTATTTACCGCTACTGTATCTGAGTATGTGTATAGGTACATATATGATAATAGGTGCAATGACATTGACAAATTACACTGAACCCTTACACTCGACATAAATCTAAGTCCGCAAACAAGTTAAAACTAACCCTTCGCATGTTCATTCCACGTCAAACATACTGATAATTCTGCACTCTATTCCCTTGTTATAAGACACACATCTCTTAGCTATTACACATTAATTACTGTCTAAATATTAGCCCGCGTGCTAAAAGCCAGTAAAGACTGTGCGAGTAAGACTTGTTAAGTTACTATACTCGCTATTGAGCAAGTCGAGCAAATAGACGAGAAACAAAGTAAAGTCGGGCGAGACAATGGAAAGTTGATTGCGCTTTAAGGCGGGCTATACAATATTTTTAACACATTTGCTCGTAACGTGGAACTTATTGAACCAATTTCATCATAATCATAAACATAATATTTGACTTTTTTTTGGTTCTATTTCTCGTCATAATTCATGAATCTATCCTGCACCAACATTTATGTCTCTGTTTGACCTAATGGTTGACTGGTAGAGAATGCCTTTTGGCATTAAGTCCGCCATTTGTACATTTTTCTTTGCTTGTGCAATAAAGTTTAAATAAATAAATAAATAATCCTGGATATTAAATCCTCGTGCTTTTTTCATTTTAACTATCGAACTTGTGCGGTAATGTTATTTATAATTATATTTTAACTTTTTTTTTATCACCCTTTTACTGTTTCAATAATTAAAATTTGATTATAATATAAATTTGGTTTTTTCCCGTCGTATGGAACACTTGTGCTTTGTTCATTACACACATCGGCTTTCTTATTGGGCTCTCGCTTCCAGCTCACAATATCGCCTCGAGTACTAATGACCAACGTAGCACACTTGTATCATAATGTACATTATATGCCGATCCGCAAGCTACAAGCATAGCGCTATCTCCCTTACAGACTGGAGCGGCGTGCGGTTTCACATCAGTGTGTAATTAAATTTCTCCTTGTACGTTATAAATCTCTCCTGTGGCAACATATATGTCTCTGTTTGACCCAATGGTTGACTGGTAGCTAATGCTTTTTGGCATTAAGTCCGCCATTTGCAATTTTCTTTGTTTGTGCAAAACGTTTAAATAAATAATCAATGTTACCTTTGTTAGGCTGCTATGTGATTTTTGTAATGTATTTTCTGATAGTTGATTACTGATTATGTCATAAAATATTAATTTACGAGAAAAGCATAGCGTCGGCATTTAATTCGACACCAATTTCCAGTAAAATACCTCGTGGAACTTTTCATCATTAAAATTCAGTCACGTAACCGGGAAAAATAATTATACTAATGTTGAAATTCAGTTTACAAGTTTTACTGTATCACGATCCGGTAATTAACAAACACGAAAAATAAAACATTTATATCTGACAGCGTATATTTTACTGACAATGTACTACACAACATTCACCAAAGTCATTAAACACCGTAATATTTTAGCCAAACGATTTGTTGTTTACAACAATTTGGCCAAATTTATTCACCGTTTTTCGGGTTGATTACAAATCGGTGTAGCGTTGATCTATCGCCGCGGACCCCAAATAAATAGGCGGTAGCCGACATTGATTTAGAAATAAGCGTAGTAGAAATATTCGCCAGAAACTTGACTTTGTACTGTGAGGCGTGTGTACTTATTAAATATCATTTGACATATGGGACTAATAAATATAAATTATCTTACAGATTTATAACAGGTAATTGAACCGTTAAAATTGAAAGGGTGCAGCCTAAGGTCACATGGTGTTCCAGAATTCAGTTTGGAAATTTCTAATTTATGTGCCAGGTTGATTCTGTAATGTTCCGTAACACGCATCGTTATTGGCTATTGGTCGTTTTTTTTTAACATTAGAATAAAGGTAAATTATCTTGACGTGTCTTTTTATTGAAAAATATTGAAAAACGCTTTTCATAAATTAGTTCATATTACATGAAAGCCACAGAATGTCAAAGATCGTATGTGATTTATAATTGTAACATATTTATTGCGACTTATTTTTCAAGTGATTTTTTTAAATAAAAAGACGTTAAGATCGCTTACCGTCTTTCTAATGCTAAAATAACGAACCATAGATTCGAACCAAGTTATAACACTGGATAGCATTTGCAATAACAAAGTGTGACAATGCCGTCGTTAATGTTTAATGTCAAGTTTCTATAAAAATATGACGTATAATGACTTTGTCCTGTTCAGGTGGGTGGGGTTCAAATATTTACTGCCGCTGCAGATATCATCCTGGTTTGGACTACATTAGAGATTACAAAACGAAAAACTTATTTATTTAAGCGAAAAATATATATGTAAATAATCCACTTAGCGCCACTTGCAGGGCTTGCACCATCGGACTGACCCGGGGTTTACAGGTTAAACTGCTAACCCAGTGTCAAATTGTACTGGTAACCATGTTAACTCCAGGTTTACCCGGTAACCCCGAATTATAATTCAGAAGAATTATATATATATTTTTTTATAGCAAATAAAAAGTTTTTGAAATATTGCGTCTCTTAAAATCCGTCTTCTGTCTTAGTGTGTTTTCTGTATCCTTGATTCCATATAGCCATAGATTTAACTGAGGTCAACACAGCCAACTTAGTGCAAATATTGTTACAAGCCTAAAATACCGGTAGTCCGGTACCCTCTTTTGCCACGTCGGCTTGTTTGCAGAAAGTGACTAATTTGGGTTCAGGGTTAATTAATTTCGGTAGTTTCTATTAAATTTGCATTTATTGTGATTTTTGTTAGATAATGCTTTTTTTGGATAGCTTTATTGTATAATCATTGCACATATTTATTAAAAATCTCTCAATAACATATTCTTGGAAACTTAACAGCCTATTTAAGTTTTACGGTTAAAGAGATGCGCTATCGAAACAGAACACAGACACAAACTTTATAGGAAAGATGTGAAAAGATAGTTTTTTTTTTAAATAATCACCTACGCATTTATGGGCTTAGGTACTATCATAGTACCAACTTATAGGCTATTTATTGCCCTATTTCTATATAAAGTGCCCCTTGTACAGTCTTAACCGATTGACACATTAACATTGCAACGCAACCTTGGGCATGCGGAGCGATATAAAAACCGTCCCACGCCCTGACACGTCCTCAGCGTGTACCGCGTGTTTACTATTAATTTGTATTTGTATACCTTGTTAAATCTTTACCTTATAAGACCGCGGTAAATCCAAGACGCTATGCATAGCAATTTTTCAAAGGCTTACTCCAAAAGCACGTGCCATTATTGCATAATTAGCTGCGAGGCGCTTCGTGGCGGGCTTTAGCGCTGAAAAGCGCCATTGTTTCGTTGATATAATAGAGACAAAAGTGGTTGCTTTAGCTGATAATGTTTGTTAAGCTAGCTCCCCACTGCGTGGATAGAGCTCGAGCTACATTCAACCAAAGCTCATATTTTATTTTATTACACAATTGCGACAAAATGTAAGGCTTGATCGATGGTCTGACTTTGACACTATATTTTTTTAAGCCAAAAAACCTAAAATTTTTAGCAATACTCATATTCATACTCATACTGATTTATTCATAATATTCAATATTGGCTTCGTAAGGCCCACCATACATAATTTTCCTATTTTTATATTGAACCTTGTTGTATACTTGTATAGTAAACTGGAATGAATTCTGTTAGTTTGAGAAAGCAATGAAACATGTTTATGAACATGTTTACGGGCACTTGGATATGCATAGCATGCATGAGACTTAGATTCCATATTATATAATAACTCGTGCAAAAAAAAAATGCAAAACTTCCAATTTTAGTTATATTTCATTTGAAACGCACCCGGTACGATTGAAAACACATAACATCAATAACGGTATACACGTTCTAATAAAGCCACTTATACAATATTCCGCGTCTAGAATCCAATAACCTATCAGTCAACATCCAGTGCAAGCTATGCACTGTCGGAGTTATTGCCCCTGCGGCTCAATATAGCCGGGGTTACCCTGACTTATGACTAGTGCTGTGACTTCACAAGGCTCCAAAAACTCGAGTTTCTGAGGCTCATGGTTAAGAAATGGGATTAAAGCTCAATATAGCTGGGGCTACCCCGAGTTATGACTAGTGTTGTGATCAGACTCAACAGACAACTTTTAAGCCTTGAAAGCTCTCGAGCTTAACAACAAGCGTAATAAGTTATGTATTAGCGCTTTTGTATGACGCTATGCTAGTCTTTACACTATACGAGTAGGTAATAAGACGTTTTATCAATCTAAAAATAGACTAGTCTATAATAATTATTACGACGTTTTCGAAAACAGATTAATTAGAAATCAGAAATTATTTATTTGCTTTGCTACAGTATGGGGAGGTTACAATAGATTAGTTTTACAGTTCATGTGTCTAGCTTGCATGCAAGCGTGCAAAATTAACGTCAATGAAATTACACACAATAAATTTAAATCAATATAAAGGGATACCGCCGTTTAGCCAAAATATTTTTCGCCAAATTTCACTTCCCAACAATTTCATTTCCCAAATGAAATTTTAGCAAGTTTTTTACTTCGCAACCATTTCATTTCCTAACCCCATATTGCGAAATGAAAATGACTTACTAGGTTGGGTTAGGTTAGGTTGGATTATGAAAATTTGCGAAATGAAATTTTGCCAAATGATAATTTGCGTAAAATAGTTTGGGAAGTAATACTTTGGGAAAGGATTTTTGGCAATACATTAGTAAACCCAATATAAAATGTCAAATAGAAATACTTAATAGTTAAGTTTTCTTTACTCGAATCTTACGCGCAGGAGGAACTCACGACACTAGCCGTGAGCGTGCACGTGGTGGAACGAAGGAAATGGGATTTTCTCAATTACACGTTATTGAAGCGATGGAGTCATTTGCGTTCGATATAGGTGTGGCGGTTGCGAGGGAAAGGTCAATGAAATTTAAATGTCAAATAGAAATACTTAATACTTAAGTTTTCTTTACTCGAATCTTACTCGCAGGAGGAACTCACGACACTAGCCGTGAGCGTGCACGTGGTGGAACGAAGGAAATGGGATTTTCTCAATAACACGTTATTGAAGCGATGGAGTCATTTGCGTTCGATATAGGTGTGGCGGTTGCGAGGGGAAGGAATATTTATTATTCCATGAAAACTATGGGTGAAGATCATAGTATTTGAAACATATATGGGTGTAGCGTATATCGACTATATCAAAGTAGCTCTTTTAGTAAATAAAAAATCTTTAGCTAATTTACATCAAAAGTAAGAATTATACCCACAATTAGTCTTATAATTGAGTTTAATTAAACAAAACCTTATACGACAAATTTATTATCAATCTTTCTTAATCATTTCGGTGAAACTAAATCTAAACACTTATTGACATTCTTGTAATAAAATTATTATTAGCACAGACTTACGGTTTGTAATCTACAGAATTAGAATTATAAGTGGTACCCATTTGCTTTGCTTTATGTACTTAATAGTATTTTTTTGTAGTCTTAATTAAGATTCTGTTTTCATTTATATTTATTATATTATAATGTGCATGAAATGCGATAGTTTACCAACGTATTTTGCTCTTATCATAACTGTATTATTTTTATAAACCGAATTTATTGATAAACGATTGTTTATGTAATTTATCAAGTACAAAATTATTTCGAATATTGTCTGTTGATCTCTTCTGGTTTTATCTTTTGTCTTGTTTACTCCTGTTTAATCTTTTTACTTACCTATCACAAAAATCTAAGCTATTTCCAGTCATTAAAACTTTTAAATTTACAGTTTCTTCAGTACAAAGAAGTGTTGCTGCTCGTTTCATAATAGCAGTAAATCAACGTGAAATGTTCCACAAGACATGCCATTTCTAGTCATATTGTTGTAATTTATGCTCCATGTGAGTTTACGTTTAAATTCACTGAAATGTGGAAGCTATAAAACATTTTTAACAATAGACGCGTTTTTTTTCTTTTCCTGATGATTTTACATTTAATTTATTTCGTTGCAGTTAATTTTTATCTATTTACTATAATAATTTTAATAAAATAAAATAATCGGATTATATCGTACATACACATACATAATGAGTTTAAAATTAATCTTTACAGCGTTTGTGGTCATCGGGTAACTACCACGGTGACAATACTAATTAGTAACAGTAGCTAAACGCAAAAAGTGCTAAATACCTGTAATTGAAAATATAAGTATATAATTGTCCTATATCTAATATATTTGTTTCAACTTATGCGATAAAAATGCACGGAAAGCTTAAATATTTAATATTATCCCACTTATTTCAAATATCCCAATGTGTCGTATTTAAATACGACAAAACTTTTCCCACAGCAAAATAAATAATTTAGAAACAATGCTGTCTTTAGACTAAACAAAGTTATACTTTATTCTTTTTACTAATATTCTGAAAAGTAATACTCGTCAATACAAACTAATAACACACAAATATGATTTAATAAAGGATATAACAAAAACGTTACGAAAGCAAATCAAAGTCTGCTATTCTTTCACAGCCGTTCTTAATAGCCAAAATGGCAGACAGTGCCATAAATACCGACCGAACAAAGGCGGGTAATGTACCAATCTTTACACACGTTAGGTACGTAATCTTGCTCAGATTGCTTTCCCATATATCGTTATTATTGCGCGTGTCCATTGACAATTAGGATGTTTGTGATTTGATATGAAAGAAGTTAAATTATCACGTGAGAATTATCAATTCAAAATAACGGTAAAAATTTTGTCCATCGACGGTTCGAAAAAAAAAACGATTAGGATGGCAATTCAAACTTACATTGTGGCATCAAAATGATATCAGTCGCGCGTGCATTTCGCTCGTACGTGTCCGTACATGTATTGGCGCAAGCGAGACGCACGGCACGGCCGACTTAGTTTAAATGAGAAAGCATCCCAAAATATCGGTAGGAAACACTGCCGTTAATAATATTAGAACACATATTATCGTTTTAACGGGCTGTAAGGCAATAAGTAATTTGTTTTCATTTGTAAACACGTTTATCGTCGTTATCATTAACTTATGTTTGTAACACAATGTATTATCATGTAGTTAAGCATAAATAGTTGTCAATTTCAATTAATATACTCGTATTATTATATTAATATTTATTATATTATTGCACACTACAAAATAAAAATTACAGATAATTAATTGGAGTCCAACCGTGTAGGTAACAACAATTACTTTACTATATACAAAGATAGATATAACTCCGTAATAGATAGATACAGTCTAAGGAAAAAACGTGCCTCGAAAATCAAGAAAATTTGATTCTCGTTGAGAGGGCTCTACTAGTTTTGGCCTACAGTCGAATAGATGGCGTTGACGGTTTCGTTTGTTATTTAACAATTTTGTAATGTTGTCACACGCGTCGGGACGAGTGTGGCAGCATGTACGATCTCCCTCGGTCCAGACGGGACCTCGGGTTATGTCTCGACAGCTCAGGGATGAGAGGACAGAGGGGTGAGTAAAGAAACACTGATTTATATCTCTACAATCTACGGGCTTTTATGCCGGTTTATTTATGATAAGATCAAACGGGTATGCTAGAGCCTACGCTAATACGCACGGGACGGGATCCCTTATTCGGGATGTTAATGACGGGCGCGAATCCCTAATCTATCCGCGACAACCATGCGGGGTTGTGCTGACCCTCGGAACGGTCGGTAGGGCCAGGCTTACGGTGTACGGAACGGGATCGGGGTTGTACCGAAGGGATAGAGTGCTAACGCGTAACCACACACTGCGCTACTATTCCTTCGGGCGGAGTGACGGGATCTCGGGGCAAGGACAGTGTGCTGGGCGTCTACCACGCTCCCGGCACTACTGTCCCCAAGGGTAAGGTATAGAATCCTCTAGCAAGGTACCCGGGCTGACGCGTGAACCACACACCGCTCAACGTACCGAGGAAGAGGGGGAAGGAGTCTCTAGGGAGCTGACGCGTGAACCACACACCGCTCAGCTAGAGTGCAGTGCCCCTAGCAGCCGATCCGCGACTGCGAAGAACACTGCCGATCGCTGCGAGTGCGCGGGGTTATATACGGTTCGGCGCGCGGGGTGCGCGGCGCGGTCGGCGGTGGGGCGCGGCGCTCGGACAGGCGGCCGGTTCTGCGTGGCTGTGTTGTGGTGCCGCCTTGTATGTGTGCGTGCTGTGGCGCGTCATCACAGTCCCGTCCCGGCTGAGGAGATTTTTACCTGTAGGGGAAAAATCACCTGTAATCGTGTTTATTTATATTACTTTAGCTTGGTTAAAAATAAAAATTAGACTGGGAAAAAAAAGTGGGCTGTATTTTTTTTTTACACACTGTATACGGGGTTGACACATGTCGCTAACGGCGACTAAAATATACTCGGGTGTCTACTAATTCCTGTTTTTATGTTCACTTGTAGTGATAATTATAATCCTCTTCATACCTTACTATATTTCTGGTTGCGGTTGCTAGGTCCCCTTACCAGTCCACTGATGGTAAGGTGCCATACTTATCGTCCTGTGCTAGCAGCCCGCGCACAGGTCGTCCGGTTCTGGTTCTGCCCTGGGGGCGGTTCCTGCGCTCCCATCGGGCAGCTGGGCTGCCGTTATCCTGGTTTCGCTGGTGACGGCTGGTCTGGTGTCGCGAGTGACGGTGGGTTTGTCGTTCCCGCTTCAGCCTCGCTACTGGGTCCGTGGAGTTCCGACTGTACTACGCCCACGCCGGGCCATAGCACTATATCGGCAGTATTCTATTTCTGAAATTTCGGATAATTTTATAGTAGGTAGTTAGGTTTCGCGCTTATGGTTTATGTTTTGTTTCTAGTTATTTCAATTTTATTTTATTTCTTGTTATGTTATATTTATATCGTTTATCTTTTTCGTAATAGTCCGTTTGTACCCTTTTGGAGACATTTCCGAGGTTGGGTTCACTTAATCTGTGATATTCTGGGTTTTAATTTTGAGTTTTTTTATTTTCTAAAATTTTGGTTAGACCTTATGCGGACTGTGTACGGTTCATTTCCGTGCGCTCGACATAGTTTGTTTACGAGTTGCCGTGTTCTACGCTCCCTGCAAGAAGCATTGAATGATCAGAGAGTTATTGTCGTTATTTATTTCGCGGTTACGGTAATTTTAGTATTGTATCTCGTTGTTGGATTTTACTCTTCTGTAGGTAGTTACTCCTATCTTTGGTTATAATATCTCTCGGTTGCCGGCTCTCGTGTGTGGTGCGACTTATAATGAACCCTATTCCTTTTAATGATTATGCCGGCTTTCGTTTGCGTTCTTGTATGCTATTTTGCATGGTACCTATACCCTATACCTAACTGCCGGTTGTGTGGTCACGGGACGGTTATGTTTTATTCAGTTGGCGTAAAGGTTTCATATTCTTTATATTATGCGCTGTTACAACTTTACGTTTGCGGTTTTTTTTTTCTTGTAGTAGGTATATAACTGGAGATTTCTATTCTAGAATGATGTATGGTCGGTCTTATGTACTTAGGAGCCAAGTTAGCGGAATAGCTTTTTTCGGCGTTCGATAATGTGAAATTTCTTCTTAATACTTGGTCACGTATTTTAGGGTTCCACGGGCGTTTGTTTTTGTCGTAATAACTTCTTTGTATTGTTGATGTTTTTTCTTGGTTTTTCCGTACTATTTCATGTCGTTTTTTAATTTCTTTAACCTGTGGTTCCGGGAATGAGTTTTGATTGTTCTGAGGGTTCCGTAGTTCTCTGCTATATCGTAGGAATGCGGGTGTATATTTTGTTGACGGTTGGACGGGCGTATTTAGGGCAAAATTAAATTCGGTTCGGTATTTATCCCATGTTGTATTCTTATTTTCGATGTATGTGGCTATGTTTTGCTGTTGTTTGGGGTTCCGCGGGTAATATTTCTGTTTAACTGGTTCTGAGTGGTTCCGTTTTGTATCCTGTAATTTGTTGTTGTGATTCGTTCTGGATTTTTCTGGAGTATGTCTTGGTAACTTAATATCTTCTCGTTCCGGCGGTTTTGTCTCATTATCGGTGTCGGTTACGTCGTGTTGCGGCCATCTTAGGGTCATTCCGAGCCGTCGTAGTACGTCCATGCCGATTATTATTTCGGTTGCTGTAGGTAACACTCGTACCCAGTGCTTTATTTTGACGTTTTTTACTTGTAACTCCACCAGGATACTCTTTTTGGCTTCCGTTCTGTGTCCGTTTGCTAACACGATCGGTATTCTAATATCTTTTTCTAATATTGCTTCGTCCTTGCACTCGTTGTATGTTTGTTGATTGATGTACGTGTTCGTGGAGCCGGTGTCGATTAATCCGCGGTATTTCTGTCCCATTATTTGTATTTTTGTGTACGGACGGGTGTCTTCCCTTGGGCTGTCAGACACGCCTAGGGCTTCGGTTTTCCCCCATTTCTTGCAGCAGTCTTTGCTAAGTACACCTAGCTTTCCGCACTTGCTGCAGAATACTTGCCGTCTGCCTCTGCATGCCTCCGCATCGTGTCCTGGCTTTCCACAAGACCAGCAACACGTCTTCGAGTCGTAATTGGGGTTTATTTTGCGGTGATCTTCGCAGTCCTGTGTCCTTGATTGGCACGAATCATGTGGCCTACTTGGGCCTGCGGTATACGTCGTTTGCGGGTTACTTTCTGGAGTTGCTGTTTCCCAGCATGTATCGCTGTCTCCCTCCGATGCTGCGGGCTCCGTTTCGGGTGTGTTTAGTGTGAAGCTTTCGTACTCCTTTGCGAGCTTTATTAAACTTGTGAGGTCCTTGAAATCCTGTTTTTTAATATACATTTTATAACTTTTCAACATGTTTTCATGTATGCGGTCTAGTTTCTCTGGTTCGGTGAGGCTTCCGTGTCTTCTTATTAAAGTTTGTAGGTCCGTCACGTATTGTGTAAACGTCTCCCTATTTTGTTGTTTTCTCGCGACTATCTTAGCGACGAGTTCTTCCTCGTAATTGCTTGGAAAATAATATAATTTAAAACAACTTACGAACTCTTCCCATGTCGTCCATTGCTCTGCGTTATTCCTGTGCCAGAGGAGTGCTTTTCCTTGCAGGATACGTGGCAGTGCGGGTAATATGTCTTTATTTTGAATGCCACTTGCCGCTACGAGCTCTTCTAGCCTCTCAATGAAGTCTACTGGACAATCGGTTGTTTTGAAGGAAAGGTTCCACTCTCTTATGAGTTTCGTGATTGTTTTCGCACTGTTGTCGGACATGTTTCTTGACTTACTTTGTTTCGGTGTCTGGAAAGCGGCTTCTTCTTTTAGGGTCTCGACTAACCCTTTTCGGATTTCTTCTACGGTTCTGGTTCGGCTCTGTCGGTAACTGCCTCTATCAGCTCCGAGTTTTTTAAGCGGTATACCCAAGCTGTTGCTTTGTAGCGGACTTGTGGTATCTGTCACGTTAACTTACCTGTGTTAACTATCGTGTGTCGGGACTGTATTTCGGGCGGGTGGGATACGCTATATTATGTTTTTATACGGATTTATCTTTTAATAAAAATAAAAACAACTTTAAGATGAAATAACCTGAGTCCTCTCGAGCGATTGAGCTCTTACGCGAGTTTTTGAGTTGGGCGCCAGATGTAATGTTGTCACACGCGTCGGGACGAGTGTGGCAGCATGTACGATCTCCCTCGGTCCAGACGGGACCTCGGGTTATGTCTCGACAGCTCAGGGATGAGAGGACAGAGGGGTGAGTAAAGAAACACTGATTTATATCTCTACAATCTACGGGCTTTTATGCCGGTTTATTTATGATAAGATCAAACGGGTATGCTAGAGCCTACGCTAATACGCACGGGACGGGATCCCTTATTCGGGATGTTAATGACGGGCGCGAATCCCTAATCTATCCGCGACAACCATGCGGGGTTGTGCTGACCCTCGGAACGGTCGGTAGGGCCAGGCTTACGGTGTACGGAACGGGATCGGGGTTGTACCGAAGGGATAGAGTGCTAACGCGTAACCACACACTGCGCTACTATTCCTTCGGGCGGAGTGACGGGATCTCGGGGCAAGGACAGTGTGCTGGGCGTCTACCACGCTCCCGGCACTACTGTCCCCAAGGGTAAGGTATAGAATCCTCTAGCAAGGTACCCGGGCTGACGCGTGAACCACACACCGCTCAACGTACCGAGGAAGAGGGGGAAGGAGTCTCTAGGGAGCTGACGCGTGAACCACACACCGCTCAACTAGAGTGCAGTGCCCCTAGCAGCCGATCCGCGACTGCGAAGAACACTGCCGATCGCTGCGAGTGCGCGGGGTTATATACGGTTCGGCGCGCGGGGTGCGCGGCGCGGTCGGCGGTGGGGCGCGGCGCTCGGACAGGCGGCCGGTTCTGCGTGGCTGTGTTGTGGTGCCGCCTTGTATGTGTGCGTGCTGTGGCGCGTCATCACAATTTTAACGCATATCAGTGAAAGAACATGGGTCAAAATCATAAAAATAATTAATGCAAATAAAAAAAAATATTGATCTATATTTAAATACATTCTATCGTATTTTTATAAATCTTAATTTTTAGTTTTAAAGTGTGTCGACAGATGGCAGTGAATTTACTGGGGTTACAAAATTTACTATGACAGTACCGCTCTAGTATAAGTTACTCTATGCTATATACCTATATTATGCGTTTTTGAGCTATGTGCAAAAAAGCCTTACATGACTACAAAACGGGTACAAGAAGGGGTTATTATACGAGAAGGGTTTTTTGCCTATAGCTCGAAAATTTACCTATTTTTATCGTAATATCAAGGGTATACTGGAAACGCTCCGCGCTCATAATATATCCGGTAATTTCTATAATAATAGGGACTGTTCCGTTCCGATTATTATTCCGGCCGGATTTACGTCTCTCATAAAATTTTCCTCCAGATTTGGAAACGTTTAATATATTCACTTTATGTATTCTTGAAAATATAAACACACTGTAAAGGTAGACACGATGTAGGTAATAACTTAAGTCCCAAGACAGAATCCCTAGTGATAATTTCATTCTATAGCGTGACGGACGTATCTACGCGTTTGCGTTAAGTTTCTTTTTGTAAAGGATTTTGAACAGTGCGCCAAGCGGGACGTTTTAGAAACTCAAAATCCCATACAAAATGAGACTTAAGGCCGTTCCCTAGAGCCAAGAGGCGAAAAATTTCCTTATATGATCATGTTTTTCTAAGAGGCGTTGATATTCTTAGACGTGAAAAATATATGTAGTTCTTGACTATATTATCTTTAATAACAGCTTCCGATACACGAATTATGACACTTCGCTCGATACATTTAATTCCCAAAGTAACCTCTAACTCGGACTTATAATCAAACTTTACTCGGTTATTTATTATGTGACACTATAAACAAAAAAAGAAGAAAAACAATCTTAACTGAAATAGTAATTTCACAGCTTTCGAATTTCGATATTGTAAGGCAGCGTTTTTAAAATAAATAAAAATCAACAATAAACGCTGCTCGCACTATTAGTGCTTGAGAAAGGAGACCTAGGCTCTCCGAAACATGTCGCTCGAGTGACTAAAACAAGTTAGTCTAAACCGTGAAATTATTAAATATTATTAATTTATTCAAACTATCTTTTAACTTTATTTCGGTAAAGTAAAATTTACATTAAAGGACAATTTAGTAAAAATCGGAAATTTAAATTTTAACATTTTGTTCACATTCACCCCCTTCGAGCACGTTATCTATAGAGAATTATAGTTTTAGGACAGTAATACAGTAGTTATTTTTAAAAAAACGAGTGGTGCCCCAAAAAAACGAATGAAAAATTTGGTTTATTTAACCGCCATGATGGTTATATACTTTCTCGCAAGAGACTGACGGGTTAATTTGAGCCCAAGAACACTTGTTTTCAGCGAAACGCCTGAAATTCTTGGTAATTGGTGCATGTCGGAGATACCTGAAGTTTGTCTTTTGAGGGTCGGTTATAACGGCCGCCATAATTTGGTCACAGTCGCCGTCACATAGTACTTAGTTCATAAACAGTAGGCACCTACTATAACAAGTAAATAGCGTTTTTTAAACATTATATTTTGTTTAATATTTGTATTTGTTAGAACGAGACAAAATTTAATTGCTTCGAGTTGTATGTATCTAATATAGAGTATCTAAGTAAGTATAGTTCTATATATATCTTCTTTTTTAGCCTACGAGTATGTCCAGCCACTGCTCTACTCTGCGGCCTCATCTTTATTACACCACTCTCCTCAGTCCTATGCATATCTGAATTTGTTATTTTATGCTTTATAAAAATAATTTTGTTGAAATTTGTTTTCCAGTTAATTGTGATACTGTTCCTAACCTTTCTACTGTGGACACGGTGGGCTTTTAATGGCTGTGCAATTTCTTGGTAAAGTAAGAAATATTACATTTGCTCGGCTTGCCGTATCGATTTTATCACTCGTATAGTTTCTTAGCGTTTCTAAACTCGTTATTTAAGGTACTTTGCTGGCTCGTAAGTATTTGTTGAATATTTCTGTAGGAAACCATTCGCCTTTTTTTTAAAGATGTGGTAATGCTGTTACGCATACTCCCTGTGACGTAGTGAGGCGTCGGGGGTTATGTGGGACTCCTATCTCCCATTCCTTTCTTTCTCTTTAGCGAGAAAAGTGGGAGAAGTCCTACCCACTAAACCCACATCGGTTTTACCCGCATTGCCGTATGGGAGACGTCATGGGATCGCGAACATTCTGCCATGACGCCCCCGAGCCATTCGTAAGTCTGTGTTGTCTCTCGGGTATACAATAATTCTTAAATATCACTTCGCTTGACAAATTCCCGCTGCGGGATAGCAAAATAACAGTGATGTATGCTAGTGCCATTTGAAGGGACTTTCAATCATCATTGTCAGTGGTTTACCTAAAAAATTGCCCATTCTAAACAATGCTTGTCCTATTTTTTCAAGGAATTATGACTTATATACAACAAGACCCGCACCAGCTTCGTACGGGTAGTGAAGCGTAATTTACCCAAGAATCACTCTATTGATAGGTGAGACACATACAAAAATCCGTTCAGTAGTTTTGAGTTTATCGCGAACATACAGACAGACAGACGCGGAGAAGGCTTTGTTTTAAAAAGTGTAGTGATCCTCATAATTACTAGTTCCTCTGTTTCTGTTTCAGGTAAAAACGACGGCTTTTTATTAATTGACACAAGGTAAATATAGAGACGTCAATTATCAAAGATTTATTCATTCTAACATTTGCTACAAACGTCGCTTTTTATTTTCTAGTTACAACACATCAAGTACAATTTTCCCGCAACAAATAACTTACCCAAATCTGTTTGTATTACTTACCCCAAAACGCGAAAATCCTGACTGACGCGACCCAACCTTTATTCACTATATGTGTCAACTTAATACTGCACGACTAGTGTTTATACAAAAGAAAACTTATTTTCAACCTTAACTTGTTCGCTTAAAGTTTAAAATAATAATTTGTAACTTTCTATATGTGCTGACACAAACACAATCTATTTCCACCTTTAATCCATACGCGCAAAGTTCAAAATGAGAATCGCAAAATGCCAATGTATGCAACATTGGGAAATATGGGTATAACAATCTATTTTCGACCATATTATTAGCGTGTTTAAATTGAAATTTCAATGTTTTGATGAATTTATATGATGTCTTAGGCCTTCTGCTGTGCCATAAATCAAAAAAGTTTTGGAATGACACAAAATATAACAGGTATCAAAAGTATCAAAACTTGTAAGTACGGTTAGGGTAACCATGCGCACAGTTCATAATTTCATATACAAATCAAATAATTCCTAGTGTCTCAACTAAAAAAAATTTAGAGGCTTATGAATGACATATTGCCATTCTCAATTAATTTTCACAATGAACAACTAACAAGATTTTTGTAATACTTAAAATAATTGTTAAATTATATTTCACGTATATAAATAATTTTGTTATGCCTTTCACACTTCCAGCCGTCATTATGTATATACACAAGGAAAAACCACATTTACTGATGTATATGTTTACCTATTTCTCGTTTTCACTACATCATATGATGATCATATAGACCGCGAGCCAGGAACAGATGGCTCGCGGTGTATGTGGCGCGGCAAATGTTTTTTTCTACATGTTCAGTCATCAACTGACGGTGTTTCCACCGCGATACAACCGGCTGACAATTTTTTTAATTCATGATAGCATCTAAACTATCATCTGACAAAGTATCAGCCGGGAGGCGACGGCTGACGATATATGCTCCTGGCCCGCGGTCTAATAGGTCCATCATAAATTATAACCGAGAAAATAAATAATAATATATGTCTATAATTTAACCGTAGGTATATACTTAGTCAATATAAATCAACTTGACAATTATTCATGTTTTCGCGATCGCTATCAGACAACGTTCAAATGCCGCGTTTGGCCGACATTCACCACCAGTTTATCGTATTTTCTCCGACATTTCACTGACGTTATCGAGCCGATATCGTATGTATTTTATCTACGATCGTCCTATTAGAGTTAAATGATGCAAGTTAAATTTGTTTTGTTCATACATTGGTACTTAGCAAGCAAACGTTTCGAAATTCATAACGTAGGTGTTAAAATCATCACTTTAATGGTTTATTTAGTCAAACAAAATTTTGTTAGATGATATAATTTTATGGTATTTGGTGCTCTAAACTATAACTCGCCGGAAATCATGTTAATCATGGCATACATTCTATGCTTAAATAATATATTTGAAAATAGATACTAACTCTGGCGTCTAAAAATAGCCAAATGAAAATTATGTGATGTGAAATGAATGAAAATTGAAATTATATAAAAATTATACACAATATGTTCGCTTAGGTATTATTAGGCGCTATGGGTAGATTATTAATAAAAGTTTAAGTCAATGCTAATGTTGTTTACTTTATTTTTAGGCACAATTTAAGTTTGTATTTCGACAAGAAAAATAAAAGGAAAAATACTCGACATAAATTTAGGAAAATATTTTCTGAGCAAATAATATTTAAAGTCACAATAACAAAACACACAAAACCAGATAAGCAACTCATAAATACGCGGCCTTGTCACCCTACGCTCTATTGTGGAGTGCCCACAACTTTTCAGTTCAAGTTTAGGTGGCCATATATTTACATTTCAGTCAGGACAGTCCCCGCTAAGTAAGATTTATCTGTGATTGTGACAACGGACGCCATCGTGACTTGGAACGACTTTGCATTTTTCTGTGACATCTACGACATTCAATTTTAAGCTCTAAGTTGTAAAGTTTAAAACTCAAATTGCAATGCACGTGGTTATGAAGACATTTATGGATTAGATGTAATTAATGAGTTTAGGTATATCACTTTTTACACAAGTAGAGCATTGCGAAGATTCTTAACTGGACTTATATTGACCGGGATATGGACCGTGATTACCTTTTGTATTGTTTTTGAGCTTCCGATATTTCGACGCAGTTACATGCATCGTGTTCACGGGTGACTGAAGATAGCGGGTGGGTGTCAAAGGTGACCGCGCTCGGTCTACCCTCATTCGGGGCGACGCGCACGAATACGTATATGGAGCAGATCTGCTCTTAAGCATACCAAAGGTACATAAGACTTGTTTCAAGCGTCTATCGATATGATAGCTGGTTACCGTCAGGCGGCCTTTTATTTACTATTGTGATGGTATAAAAAGCTTAACAAAATAAGGGAAGGCACATGAGTGGTAAGGGAAGGCACCCTCGGTGCCTGAATAAAATGTCAACAGCCGTTGAAAACTCATCGATCCAGCAAGACCGAGCGATTTATGTGCGAAAAAGAATATAGTCAATACGCGTCAGTGTGGGCAATTTGCCAATGTCCTCGGAATTGTGCAGTCGTACACTTGCGATTGAATATTGGCTGGACATGGGCATAATATGTACGATTAACTAGTTCACCAAAACGCAATTGGTTAAGCGCCAAATGAAGGTTTCAGATTTTAATATATGCACATTTGCTATCTATAGGGTGTGATACGATTGCTCGCGCTTATTGGTCATAAAAATAATAAATCAAGTTCTGATTTTTAACGTAGAATCGGCTTCTAGAGTACAATCTATATCAGTGGTTTTTATTTCAAGTGATAATCTTATTTTCCAAGACCACTAACTGTGTGGACTGACAGTCAGTGGGCCCCTTAAGTCTCAGGTTTTACTGTTCTTGAGCCGTCTCTACCAGAATACAATATAACATTCCAAACGGTTATTCGTAAGCCAACTTATATAACTTCCAGTAATACTATAAATAATTCCTTTCTCCTTGTTTATTCGGCAGTTTCGACAGATTCCACCAATACCTCGAACCTCGAACTTTCTTACTGTCGAACTCTGAAGACACCGGCCCAATCAAATATTCACGCAGACTAGAAATTCAGATGTCCCTAACTTAGCTCTTATGAACCCATTAGTTATACAGGCCCTTTGATACCCTTCGGATATCCTTATTAAGGCCGGTTCTCAAAGAAACCTAAGGGAAGTTTACTTATTTATTGCCTTTTGGGCCCGCGTTATTCGCGGCTGGCGGTTCCAAGATAGTATCATGCTGTAATTATAACTAGGTAGTAATTATGGAGGTTTTGGTAGTTTGGTACAGGTTCAGTTAAGGTGTTTAATGACTTCTTCATGCACATTTTCAACCAAAAGGGTACTTATTGTCGGTTGCCAATAAGGTGCTATATCCATATAGCTTCAATTTCGAATCATCCTTATCGACAACCGACAATATGGTACCTTTTGGTTGAAAACGTCACATATAGTCGTTTAAACTGACTAATCTTAACTTTGTACGCTGTTAAACGCAATTAAGCCCCGTTTAGTACCCATACCCATAACACGAGAAAGTTTCATTAAACTCCTCCATTGAGACTGTATCAATTTATATGTTTCAGTTGCACACACGGAATATGTTCTGTCGTTGCACAGTCTGTCGCTGGAATCCATCGCTTCAAATATTGGTACATTGAAATCTCGTACACCAATTAACTTTGGCCTTTCATCCCGAAACGTATATTGCCATAATGCATGCTCATCTGAACTGCATCGCTTGCAAGTTTGGAATGTTTGGATCGCTAATGCTTTTGACTGAAGTGTGCTTATCGATGAACAACTTTGGGAACAAATCAAATTATTTTATTAAATAGTTAGTGACCTTCACACTGGACAAGACGCCGTTTAGAATCCAGCCTTCACCACTGGAGGGCTTGGTCACTTTTTCTATAATATATGACATCTATTACAGTTTGTGCTTATCGATTTTAGGAGAGACATTGAAACATTATATTTTTATATCTTGTCACATTGACACTGCATTTCGCTTCGGTCATTTAAAAGGAAAGGAAACGAAGTCACGTGACATACAAACGTAGTTCCCATTTTCCTCTGGACAATGAACATTATAGAAAATATTTTTGGGCAATTTTATGTACCTATATTAACAACCGCGTTGGGCGGACAGAATAACATCAGTGACAAACGCCACACTGCAGGCTAGCATGCACTGGGCCAAAGACAGAGCGGCCTGGAGAGCACTGGTGAAGTGTGTCTACACTGGTCACGTCCCTCAGCCATGAGGTTACGACAAAGAAGAAGAAGATATTAACAACAGCTATGCCCCTTCGTTTGATATACTAGCTCAGCTACCTCTCACATCTCTGGTGCTGTACAACTTTAAAGTGAAAACTTACGACAAAGAAGAAGAAGATATTAACAACAGCTATGCCCCTTCGTTTGATATACTAGCTCAGCTACCTCTCACATCTCTGGTGCTACACTGTACAACTTTAAAGTGAAAACTATACTTGTTAAACTTCACCTCAGCAATCCAGTTGTGCTTATCCAGGGCCTGGTATCGGCGTGTGGAGTACAAACGGCGTCAGCCGACGTCAGTAATTAATCAAACGCGCTTTGATGTGCATCTGCCGATCCGAATTACACCCGCGACTGAGTCGTGGGTAGGCAGATGTTTGCCAGAGCTTTTGCACCAGTTCCTAATGAATGGGAAAGATGTATACAGAAACCTTAGAGAAATAATAAGACATACAAAGCCATGCATGTTTTACGGAAATCAAAGAGGGAGTGCTCATTTTGTCGGTATCTTTGTTTTCTTTTGCTTTTTAGGGTTCCGTAGCCAAGTGGCAAAAAACGGAACCCTTATAGATTCGTCATGTCTGTCTGTCTGTCTGTCTGTCAGTCCGTATGTCACAGCCACTTTTCTCTGAAACTATAAGAACTATACTGTTGAAACTTGGTAAGTAGATGTATTCTGTGAACCGCATTAAGATTTTCACACAAAAATAGAAAAAAATCAAAAAAATTTGGGGGTTCCCCATACTTGGAACTGAAACTCAAAAAAAAAATTTCACAAACCCATACGTGTGGGGTATATGGATAGGTCTTCAAAAATGATATTGAGGTTTCTAATATCATTTTTTTCTAAACTGAATAGTTTGTGCGAGAGACACTTCCAAAGTGGTAAAATGTGTCCCCCCCCTGTAATTTTTTAAATATTATTTTACCATATCACGACTAGATGGGCGTTCCCTAAATATAAACATTGAAAACCTCATCATCATCATCATGTCAGCCGATAGACGTCCACTGCTGGACATAGGCCTCCCCCAAGGCTCGCCACTCCGACCGATCCTGTGCCGCGACGAGGTGGAGCGACGACCTGGTGAAGGTCGCGGGAATTCGGTGGATTGAAAACCTGATTCTTTCAAATCTGGACATTCTTGGGCTCATCTACTCAGAATCGACAGCATTCTCCATCCTGCCATTAAAATAAGATGTCCCAAAATGTCCAATCCATTACGTCACGTTTAAGTGCGATTTTTTTTTCATTTGTATGTGCGTGACGTAGTGGAATGTACAATTTTCATACAAATTTTTGGGACATTTTTTTCATCGTCAGGATTGAACACTTTTGCTAGTGATTCTGAGTTGAAGGAACCCAAAAACATCAGGATCTGTGGCAATCAGGTTTTCAATATTTATTTTAGAAAACGCCCTGATAAGCCTTGCTCATGAAAAATGTTTCACCTTATAAACTCCACAAATGGAATCCGCCGCCGCAAAGATGAATTCCATATTAATTTCATTACCAGCAACAATAATCTCTAGGCCTAAGGGCCAAGTGTTTACAGTCCAATGGTCAACAGCTTCGATTCCGCTCTCTCGTCACGATCTAGGACTATCAACGTTTGCTTTCCCGGTCGGAATAATTGATTTAAAGACGCTCTACACTCAAGGATATCCGATGTACATACTTGAATATTGAAGATTGCAGAGTCCGTAGGTACGGGGCAATTGTAATTAAATGTGGAGTTTTATGAAGTCGATGAAAAAGATGTCATACGAAAACGACAGTCAAGGCGGGATTTAAAATTCTTCAGCTATAATAGGTATACCTACTATATAAAACCTAGATCAGCCAGCTCCGAAATGGATTTGTTGTCCGAATAGTATATGTATATTTATGCGCCTTGGGCTAATTTTCTACAATTCATTAGTCCAGTCCAGCTATTGCTTAGGTACTGTCGCCATCAGATATATCGGAGCGGCTAAGGCGCTCACAAATATCTGAACACGCCTCTATTGTCCAAGCGTTAGAGTGCGTGTTCAGATATTGTGAACACCTTGGCCGCTCCGATATATCTTATGGCGACTGTACGCGAGCCATGTAGGGATTCTGTCAAAACCAGATATAGCGCTGGTATCTACATAATTGTCGACTAATCGAACTATTTGACTCGTGTTGCTACTTTAAGCTCAAACCTCGGTTTTACTGTATATCTAGAGCAGAAAAAAATGTACTCGTAACAACATGCTAAATGTTGACTAAAAATTCAGTCAGGATCCTTATCAATCAATCAATCAATCACATGTTTTATTCGTGATAAACTTAAAACTAAAATTACATACAAAAGTATAACTAAAACTATAGGAATTTATAAAATAGGTAGGAGTTGAAGTTTACCACGAAATGGTCTCGCCTCAGCATAATGCTGACCCGAAGGTCAGCGCTGATCTTCCGGCCGTAGCGCTGATCTTATCAATTTAGTGATCGGAATAGGCAAAGTATAAATACCTAAACTCGGTAGAACAAAGCCATAAAGTGTTAGTTACTACCTAGTTATATAACCAAGAAAAACCAGAAGCAACATTATTTATCTTCTTCTTCTTGTGCCATGTCCTCATCGGACGTCGGAGACCATCTCTCGGAACTTATTCCTATCCTGTGCCAATCTGCTCAGGTTGGCAGCGTTTTAATATGAGTCCAGCTTTTAATATTATCCATCCAGACTAGCTTCCTTCTTCGTCTACTTCTTTTGCCCTCTATTTTACCTTCTATTATTTTCCTTAGAATTATTTATGCATTATATGTATATATGAGCTGGAGCGAGGCCAAGAAGGTTGCAGAGAACAGGAAGGCGTGGCGGGATCTTGTGGATGCCCTATGCACCTCTGGGGTGCCCTAGGACATACAACAACAACAACATATGTATATTAATTCAATTCAATTTATTTATTTCGCTTGAACATACACAGTTGTGAATACAGAATTGTGAATATAATCCTGATTCTTAGCGTCATTGATAATACATAATTTAAATAATTACACAACTAATCCATCACACAAACGGGATGGAGTGATATATATCTCCACCCTCAGTCGCACCTGTTACTTTAATTTACGGCGTGTCGAGGGACAAGTTAATATGCCCGGATTAAAACGCGCTTGAGGTGCCCAGATTAAAACGCGCACAGCTTAAACAGATCTACAAAATGACGCTTACACTTAAGGATAATTAAAGTGTGCAAAAGAGAAGCGGTTGCGTAGGTATATGAAGATTTTATTAGTGCGAAAGAGGCAGACTACAAATGAAAAAACATGGCCACTATTGAGCTTCATAGCGACAGCTAACGGCCGCTTGTACCAAAAAGTAAGGTTATCGGACTGGAGAATAAGAAAATCAGGATTCAGGAGATACGGTGGGTGGTTATATCTCAGAATACACTGTTATAAAAGCAAATAATTTACGCAATCACATATTATTTCTACATTCAATACTGCTAATGACCCTTGACATCATTCCAATTTTAGTCGCACTTTTGATATTTGACAGGCAATATTATACACGCTGGCTAAAAAACCGGCCAAGTGCGAGTAGTAGTAGTAGTAGTAAACACTTTATTGCACAAAACCAAGTACATAACACAGAGAGAATACAGTAAATGTGTACAAAGGTGTGGTGTGGTATGAGTCGGACTCGCGCACTAAGGGTTCCGTACCATTACGCAAAAAACGGCAAAAAAATCACGTTTGTTGTATGGGAGCCCCACTTAAATATTTATTTTATTCTGTTTTTAGAATTTGTTGTTATATCGGCAACAGAAATACATCATCTGTGAAAAATTCAACTGTCTAGCTATCACGGTTCATGAGATACAGCCTGGTGACAGACAGACAGACGGACAGACAGACAGTGGAGTCTTAGTAATAGGGTCCCGTTTTTACCCTTTGGGTACGAAACCGTTGCCAGGGAGGTTTTGGATTGTACTGAGCAACTTTTACTATGGGATCAACCCCGAAATCGCAAAAAAAATTTGGCTGTTTCATACATTTTGGCTGGTCCATTTCGAGCTCCCGATATTCCAACGCAGTTACATGCATCATGTTCACATATATGTTGTGCAAGATCCCGGTCTATATCCTGGTCAATATAAGTCTAGTGAAACTAACCGTGAATCATTCAAAACTCTAACATTGTATTGTTTGAAAAAATTGTAGGTACATTAGGTACCATAATTAAGAATTGGTTATAGGAAAAACACGTGCTAATATTTATCTCTTGGCATTGATTACTCAACCGAGAAAAAAGAGGGTAATGTATATAGAGGGTGTTAACGTATATGTATAGAGGGTTTATACTAGCTGCTTGAAGGTAAGCTGCGGCTAAACCACATGCAGCCGACGCACACTTAATTAAGACAAACATACAGATTCATTACGAAGAATAATTAAAGTCGGAGCTCCATCATAAGCGAGGACGCTTATGATGTTTTGCATTTTAATGTAATTTTGTTTAATTTAACTTGAAAACGACGTGAGAATGCGTGTTGTTATTTTATGAGCTTTGTTAAATTTGACACAGAAATTTTACTTGTATTAAGTATACAGCAACAGTGACATTTAATAAAAAATAATGTATTTAAAATAAAACATTATGCTATTAACCCATATGCCCATTAGGTCGTTTTCGACCCAATGAATAAAACAAGCTCCTACACGTTAAAATTAGTAGGGAAGTGAGCCTGTAACCTTAAGGAGTGGTAAAACGACCCAATAGGCATATGCCCATATACCCACCCACCCATATATATGGGTTAATATATGTCATAGTTTTCACAAGCAGTTCTACTTCAACAAATAGCTCTGAAAGAAAATGCACGAGACGAAGATCTCCGGAATATGTACCGGGTGTGGTTATACGAGCAAAAAATTAAACTGTAGGCTGTACTCATACTGATCAACATTTGTTTAGTGGCTTTTAATAATAACTTGTCTTCTTCTTCTTCTTCTTTCTCCGTGCCTTTTCCCATTTCATTTGGGGTCGGCCCTGCGAATATTTTTCCGCCTGCTCTGTCACACGGGTCAGCTGGGATTTTCTCTGACAGTCTTTGAAGGTTTCTCCACCAGGTTGCTTTTGGGCGTCCTTTAGGTTGTTTACCTATGTCAATATTTAATGCGATTTTAACTGGATGGTCGTTGTCCCGGCGCATGCCATGTACATACCAACGCAATTGGCTTTCCAACAGTTTTAAAAAATTAGTAGTTTATCTATATAGAAATTGCCTACCTGCCATTAAATTTTGCCTCCTACAATCCGACGTCTGGTTATTATTATTAGTAAGAACTGATTGTTTCGTGACATAACAGTGAAACGTGCTCGAATCACAAACGCCTTTATCTGTGAATAAGGCCACCCATTTGCGGCCCGACCGCTTATTAATAAGCCCAATAATGCGCGTATTGTGGGCATGCTGGATTTATCGCACTTGTTGGGAAACGGATTGGAGGATGGGACTTACACCGTGACGTATGTATGGAATTTAAAACATCAATATGCTCATGAACATAGCTCGGTTTGACTGAAGCTAAAATGGAGTAGCAGTAGTAGTAGTAGTAGTAAATCACTTTATTGTACAAAAAATCATATAAATTTTGGTACAAAAGCGAGCTTATCCCTATGAGGGATCTCTTCCAGCTAACCTTAGAGTTCATGTGTGGAAAATTCGAATTAGATAGATAGACAAACTTACAGAACGTACAATAATATTTAAAAAGGAAGAAAGAAGGAAGGAAGGAAAGGAAAGGAAAATGTAACTGCTAGTGATTAATTAAATATGGACGCCAGTGTAATCGATATCGATAGCGAGAAATTTCTAAATCATAATAACTAATGTGACTCATCCTTGGAGTAAAAATATGAATTAAGAGTGTAAATTCCTTTCTTATATATTTGAAAACCTCTTTGGTTTATTCTTATTTCAACACACTAGGAGCGTTCACCCTTTTGTTCTAACTAGAGATGACTTCTAACTAAACACAAATCGAATGGCGTTGTGAAGCCATAACAGTAACATTTTCGGCTTGCAATCTTCCTTAAATTATCTTTTGTTTGTTTCGGTGTGACCCACTGCCGCTAGAGAGGCGGCAAAATTAATCGCGTTATTGTTGAAAACCTCACTCCCAACCCAACACGCAGAGATCAAAATTCATTGTTTTGCTAAGCGCAGAGTTTCTTATCAAAGGACTTTGAATATTTGGCGTTTGTATTGTGCCTCGTAATACGAACGGTAATGTAAGGCTTTCTTGGAGGCTTTAAGCGTTATGAATAGACATAGACATATAATAATATAACGATGTACTATTATTGAATTTCTATCTAAACACAGACTGAATGAAGTCGATATTTAGGTCTAACACGCCATCCAGCACTATCATGTTTTAATATTACAATAAGGTAGGAAAATAAAAAACCGGACAAGTGCGAGTCGGACTCGCCCACCGAGGGTTCCGTACTTTTTTTTTTATACTACGTCGGTGGCAAACAAGCATACGGCCCGCCTGATGTTAAGCAGTCTCCGTAGCCTATGTACGCCTGCAACTCCAGAGGAGTTACATGCGCGTTGCCGACCCTAACACTCCTCTCCCTCGTTGAGCTCTGGCAACCTTACTTACCGGCAGGAACACAACACTATGAGTAGGGTTTAGTGTTATTTGGCTGCTGTTTTCTGTAAGGTGGAGGTACTTCCCCAGTTGGGTTTTGCTCTAGATCTGGAATGACATCCGCTGTCCTGTGCCCTACCACACAAAGCGAGAGGTCATTCACAGTGCCCATGCCTCTCTTTTGGACGTAGTTTAAGGACATACCCGGGTCCGGACGTAGTTTAAGGACATACCCGGGTCCAAATTTGTTGTTATAGCAGCAACAGAAATACATCATCTGTGAAAATTTCAACTGTCTAGCTATCACGGTTCATGAGATACAGCCTGGTGACAGACAGACAGACGGACAGGCGGACAGACGGACAGCCCGACTCGAGTTTGCAACACACAATGTTTTTCATCTCACTTGCGAAGAAAAAAACTAAATTTTAAGCGAAATAATTCTTAAATACGGTGACATTTCAAACATTCGTCCGCCATATTATCATTGTTTGACAGGTTAGGCATCGAATTCGGCAGAGGGGAAATACTTAGTGCGAATGCCGACTCCCTTCCCGGTGTTGCTCGAAGATGAAAGGTTCTACTTATTAGATTGAAACGAGACGTACGTACGTTGTAATGCACATTGGGCCTTACTTATACTAATATTTGGATTTACGAGTAAACGACGCAGATGATATCCTAGTAGGTACATACCTACCTACTGTCCGCGCGCCAATTCCGTGCATTCGCAGGTCGAGGAAGTGGGAGGGTGTGCGCCGCGCCCGTACGTACAAAATGACACTACTCTGTCATGACTACCAACATTCCTAACATTCCTCAGCCGTGCACGGAATTCGCGCGCGAACAGTACTGTCAAATTTAATATATTAGCAACATGTAATTCCGATTACCTTAATTGTAATTACTCGAGTCGCGTCATGTGTTGTGATTGTCACACATATGTATTATGTACAAGCACTTACGTAAATAGGCTATGTATAGTATAGCGATAGAACATCTTGTATCATCCAAATTGCGTATAATTTTCCGGAGCGGATTACTAAGTAAACCGTCATTGTCCTCTATTTTGATGCTGAAACTTAAATCATAAGCGACAAGCGTTTTCTACAACCAGACCAATTCGGTATATAATTCGCAAAAACAATACGAATGCGTAATGGCTCCTCTATACGATGGGCCATCGTACTGGCCCACTAAGATGGGCCAGCGTGTAAAAAGGGGTAGTGGTCGGATGGCTTATGGCGCGGTGGGATGGCGGTGGGATGGCCGCGGTGTCGGTTTTTCGTCCGCACATCAAAGGTAGTGAGACAGAGATGGTGCGTACGCATCTACACTTAGTCCATTCCATAGTTGGTGCTCTCAACCATCGCATGGCCATCTCGCTGGTCTGTCTGTCTGTCACCATGCTGCATCTAGTTGAAATTTTCACAGATGATGTTTTTCTGTTGCCGCTATAAGTGCTATAACAAAAAATACAAAAACAGAATAAAATAAATATTTAAGTGGGGCTCCCATACAACAAACGTGTGGGGTAATGGAACGGAACCCTTCGTGCGCGAGTCCGACTCGCACGGCCGGTTTTTTCTATTCGTGTGGCGTTCGTCGGTGTACGAATGTCATCTTGGCTAGGCAGTCTCGATTTTGTGGCGACTGGCGGGAGTACGCACATAGCCGTGACGAGTTTCGAGAGACAGGGGAGGCCCAGCGGGACACAGTATAGGCAGAAATTAAATAATTTGAATTGTTTTGACTTCTAACTAATTTTACCATTGATTCTAGTCGAAAATAATATTCTTAATAACTTACTTGGCTGGCGCGATGACCCAAAATGAGTCTTGGTCTTGGTCTTGGATAATCTCAATAAAATTGATATGAATTGTGTTGAATAAAGCTTATCCGGTTTTTGTAAAAATTCATGGCGACTCTGTCAATGAATTCATTCATAAGTTCTCCACGCAATTTCGCAGCGCACTGTACCTCGTTATATTGCATGTAAGGTTTTACATTTTCTAAGTCTTAACATTAATTTTTTTTTCTTTCTTTATTATAAAATACATACATGGGTTTTAAATGCCTGAAATAAGTGATTAGGTATTTAATTTAATTTAATAAATAAAAACAAAACAAATAATATATATCTAGTCGCTAACGCTAACACCCATGACTTTTCCTATCATCTCCCCAAGAATAACATAATTTCGCATTAGAACATATCAGTCGCCTCTATGAATATTACATAGCCTGTTCAACATGTCGTGAAGCTATTTACGTTTAATCTACTATAATATTCCTCCGGTAAAAGGATTTTGGTGTTCACTTCACTATGCTAACGTTTCTCTTGTCTTTGGAATCTTTTTTGGTTGAAATCTAAGTTTTGTATCAACTGAAAGATTTAAGACGAAAGTGGAGGACCGCGCAAAAAATTTTTAGCCTAGGAATTAGGTTTTAAACGTAAAATCCTTCGAAACTAGCTAAAAATGTACATATACGAACTCATAATACTTAAAAAAATAATTTCCTAAAACTCCCCACTCCTCTTATTGCGTTCCTAAAATCCCCCTTTTTTCCTTACTTTGGGGGAGAATTCGGACTTTCAACCCCTTTTTAACCCTATTAAGGGGATGAATTTTTAAAACGCTGAAATTTTATTTCTTGTATTCTAATAATATGCCTGTATACAAAGTTTCAAAATCCCGCACTCGAAAAAAAATTTCATCTCCATACAAACTTTTAACCCCTTTGTCACCATGTTACAACATGTAAACCAAACAGGTTGTAAACCTTATGCCATTAGCTGGCGACTATTTGTTTTGTCTGTGGTTTTCTATTTTGTCAGTTTACTTGAACATTCATGTATCGTTTTACTGTCTGCGACAAATAATGTTTTACTCTATTCAATCCTGGTAGAATTCCACTCATATCCCAATATCACCTTTGGGCAGGAGCACCTGGATGCCAGCTTGGACCCTACGACTCGGTCCAAAGGCGCGCTGTACGAATTGTCGACGATCCTAAACTCACAAGCGGTATTTAACCTTTAAGTCTAAGGAGAGACTTTGCCTCCTTGTGTGTGTTCTACCGCCTGTACAATGGGCTGTGCTCTGAAGAATTGTTTGACATGATGCCAACGGCCGCTTTCTATCACCGCACCGCTCGCCATCGGCAGGGTGTTCATCCTCACACCCTAGCACCTAAATGGTCGCGTACTGTGCGGTTTAAGAGGAATTTCCTCCTGCGTACGCTTCGGCTGTGGAATGAGCTCCCTGCCGAGGTTTTCCCGAGGGGCTACAGTATGGGGTTCTTCAAAAGAGGAGTGTACAGGTTTTTAAAGGGTCGGCAAAACGCATGCAATACCTCTGGTGTTGCAAGCGTCGATAGGCTACGGTGACTGCTTACCATCAGGCGGGCCGTATGCTTATTTGCCACCGTCGTGGTATAAAAAAAATAGCTTATGGGCCCAGGATACGCAAATAATTAGTACGTAAATAGTTTTCGGCAAAAAGTGCAAAATTAATTCGAAAATGTCATATGAAAATTTGCCGACGACGACCTCGTCTTCTGCGTCGAGATCCGGTATCGCAGTCAATTTTGAAAAGCTCATAGGCAACTACGGAAACTGGAAGTTTTTAATGCGTATATACTTGATTCACGAAAATCCATTTTTGCAAGCGTTTTCTGTTGGCAAGATGGTAGACAAAGGACTTGATTGTATTTTAAGGAGCAAAAGTGCTATATTTACTGTGAATGCATTATGTATTTCTAAATGTCACCGCACTATCAAACTAATACCACTTAACACTGATTCAAAATCGATACAGCACCGTGCGAAGTGATAATGTGCCTTCATTATTAATTATTACCACAAATCGAGTTCTGGTTAATTGTGCGTTCAAATATACTCGTATTTCCTTCTCTTGCTTAACTTTCGCCTCTAGGTAACTAGTATAATGTGACCTTTATATCCGCACGTACTGAATAAAGCCTATTTATAAACACTCTTTAGTATTTGTAGTTATAGCGGCAACATAAATACGTCATTTGAAAAGTTTCAACTGTCTAGCTATCACGGTTTATGAGATACAGCCCGGTGACAGACAGACGGAGTCTTAGTAATAAACCCTTTGGGTACGCAACCCTAAAAAGCAGACCGCTTTACGCAGGCAGTTCTATCTGCCCACTTATATTAGATCCCGTAACTTAATTTAATAATCATTCATATCAAGAAGTTAAAGGTACCTACTCCATATTCAGATTATTACGAACTATTGAAGATGGAAGTTATGGAGCTCCAGCTTGAGCCGCTCAACTATTTTCATATTCTAATTTACGGTATTTAGGGGAAGTAGTTCCTAATAGTTCCTATTAGTTCTAAAGAATGATTGGTGCGAGATTAGTGCACAAATAATTTAATTCCATTTTAAGTCATTTTGTTTCTTAATTAATTGGTAGTTTACCAACGTTTTATTTTTGGTGTTTAACTCATGAAATTAGACTAAACAAATTGATCAAGAGCATGTCGGGCCATGCTCAGTGTATGGTTCCGTAGTTACCATTCTGTCAGAATAGGCTAAACGGATGCTATTAGTAAGTATTATTGTACGTTACAAGCAAAAGGGAGTATGTATGAGTATGCGAGAGTTCGCAGCGCTTTGTACGTATTTTTACTAAGAAGAGAAGATTTTTTGTAATAATTAAAAAACGGTTAGACCGATTATGTTCGCTATAGTTTTTATTGAATGTATTTATTGTTTTTGTTTAAAGTTTTTTTTTTTACTTTTTTTTGGACCCATGGTTCATTTTTTTTTCTTCCGGAGCGATTATTTCCGAAAATATTCACTTTATCAAAAAGTGGTTGTTGAAGACGCGTATTCATTTTTAAAGACCTATCAAACGATGCTCCATACCATTGGGTAAAAGCGAAAAAAAAATTCTAAAAAGTCAATTTTGTATCGGAGGTAAAAAAAAAATTTTTGTACTTTTTATTTTACCGTTCCCTCGCAATGCATGATTTATGTATCCATACCAAATTGCAGCTTTCTATAGTGATGGAGCAAAGCCTCGGACAAACGGACATGGGGAAACTAAAAGGGTTCCTAGTTGACTACGGAACCCTAAAAACGGATACTATTTCGACCGTTACATATAGTTTAGTATTCGTTGGTGTTATATGAAATATGGTCTTGATTATTTTTTAAGTACCTACAACATTTAAGAAAATAAATATATTCTGTCCATTTAAGTCCCAACCGTTTGATTTTCATGTTATTACATTTTATCCCTATATTTAATATCCTTTGTTCTTTTTATTTGACTATATTTAAAAATAATTTATTTTACACCATGCATGAAATAAAGCACCAGAAGATTAATAGAGAAACGTAGACAGCAGTTATTTTTAGACACAAATTATATTTTAAAACTCGTATCAAACTATAAAGAGTAGGTAATTTGATCGTGACGTCACATGCTAGTGTTTCATATAAATTCCATAGTAGCAAAATCGTTTTGATAGTTCGAAAAAAAAAATACTGATTTGGCTAGCCAAATACCCTATTCAGTGTATGTGCATCTTAATTTCATAATATATTTAAAGCTGATGCAAGCAGGACTGAGTGCAAAGCGACTGCCTATAATTAGTACATTATTGTAGCAGCCACGTCGTATTTAAGTCGACCTGAAATGTCTAGTCAAATCGTTTCTCGTAATAGACCAAGGAAGTCTAGTACCCGTAGTACGATAGACACAAAACCAATAATAACACTTGACGTATGCGGCGTAATCTATGACAATAGATTTAGATTGCATTTCGATTTGGATTTACGTGATTTTGAAATGGGATATTGAAATGTTTGCGATTTTCCGATTGGACATTGATCGAAACGCACCGCTTAGTTTGGTTATTTATATTGTAATGTTAATAACGATTTATTTAACAAAAGGTTTTTTTTATTTATTAAGAAAATCGCGATTTTGCTCTAGTTGGTTCTAGGGAGTTACCAATTATTATTATTTTTAATTTATAGCCTATCTTGTGTCCCACTGCTGGGCAAAGGCCTCCCCTTTCTTCTTCTTCGGTGCATACTCCCGCTGATCGCTGCGAAATGCGTCGCGGTCATCCCGCCATCTCTTTTTTGGTCAGCCTCTGCCCCGGCTAATCTGCGGTGTCCATTCGGTAGCCAATTTGTCCCACCGATTAGGGTGCATACGGCAAACATGTCCCGCCCAATCCCACTTAGGCTTAGCGGCTTTAACACCCACATCTACGACACCAGTTCTGGAGCGCAGTTCCGTGTTACTAACCCGATTAAGTTCCGTAAATAGTAAAAACAAAAACCGGCCAAGTGCGAGTCGGACTCGCGCACGAAGGGTTCCGTACCATTACGCAAAAAACGGCAAAAAATCACGTTTGTTGTTTGGGAGCCCCTCTTAGTATTTGTTGTTATAGCGGCAACAGAAATACATCTTCTGTGAAAATTTCAACTGTCTAGCTATCATGGTTCTTGAGATAGACAGACGGACAGATGGACAGCAGAGTCTTAGTAATATTAGGGTCCCGTTTTTACCCTTTGGGTACGGAACCCTAAAAAATTAGGAAAAAAAGAGGTTTCCAAACCTTACATCATATTAAATACTAGCTACCATCCGCGACCGTTTGCGTAGAATGTTGATGATGATTAATAAAAACTATCCTAAGTCCATATCCGGGCCTCAAACTCCCCATCTAAATCGATTCAGAGGCTTAAACGTGAAGAGGTAACCGACAGACAGACAGAGTTACCATCGCATTTTTATTATTTCAAATACGGGACTTGTATCCGATCCGAACACATCAAATACACAAATAAGAGGTGCATTAGATAAGCTTTTTTCCTATAGGCAATTTTAAATTCCATTTAGATACTGAACGTGTCGGTGGGATATTGACACAAGATTAAATTTCGCTTAGTCATACTCACTGCCTCCTGTTTTTTTACTAAGCTTACACGTGGCCGGTTTTTTACGGTAGCTAGCTCATTAAATTCTATCCGGGAAAAGGGTCGAGATATCCCAAAAGATACGGGTCCATAATTTCAATAAATGTCTATTGCAGTGCCGAAACACTTTGGGTATCTGATGTAACACTACGGCTGCTTAGTTCTGAATGTTCTGATAGGAAGATACAAAGGCGTGGGACGCTCGGAATATGTGACTTGGTAAATGGCTTTGTATTGAGGATATTTTTGTACGTTTTATAACGTATTAATAAAAATCTTAAAAAAATGCGTTGTACATATTTGAGGCATTCATTTATTCCTTTCAGGTATCTCTTACATATACTTACTAAGATAAACTTTACTCTATAGAAAAAACCAAAAGAAAGGTATTTTTACATAAAACACATTTTATTTCGATAAAACGTACATGACTTCATAAAAAAGAAAAATTACATTAAAATAAACTTCTGTGATGTCATCAACAATGTCTAATATAATATTGTTATTATGTGTTTTTGACATTAAAGATTGATTGATTGTTATTTAAAAGGTGCGTTCACAGAAATAAATACACCATAGAAGACGCAAATCCATCTACTTCGCGTGTCTGAACCCCGACCAAGCATCGAGGTTGACCGTCGCTCTTTACAGTCCACGCGCGTCAGTTGTTGCAGCCGGACGTCCGTGAAAACTTAAAGAATGCTTCGTTGCATGATAATTAACTGCAACAGCCCAAAAATTGCGAGCACCCAAAGGCAAGAACATAATTATTTCCTATCACAGATAAATAATTTAAAAATTATAATATGCGTAAATTTTGTATGAAAAAGTCAGCACGCTTGGTTTCAGTACAAATCGTGGTATTTGCGTCATCAAGCGTATATTATATTAAATCTGTGGGTGCGTTTCCCCAAAACGCTGGGTCAGACGCTTCACTCTAGAGCATAGTCTATCAAATATAGGCGCTCTCAACCTTTGGCTCTTGAAATCCTTCAGTTTCTGACCTCAAGATGGATATTAACAACGTAGGTATCGCTTGCTATCCAGCGTGGCAATGCCGCAAGTATATTTGGCACGTTTGGACAGGGTGGGGGTCGGAATGGGGTTTATGTTTAGTATAGATAATGTGTATTTTCTAGTTAGTTTTAGTGTTTTTCTTTAGTTTTATGTGTACGTGTTTGTTTTAGTTTTTAACATTTGATAATGGTTAAAATCTTTAATATGTGGAATGTGGTATAAATACACAGGAACACAATGTGCCTATTTATCTGGCAAAATCTATTTGCTACAAAAAAAATTGCAAGCGTATTCGGATTTTAATAATTAGATCTAGGTCAGTTATTAATCTGATTCCTTATTGAATCAGATTAGTTATGCTATTGCTATGTTAACCAAACTAGAGACGAAAAACAGCTATTTATAGGTATTTTGATTAAACATATTCCAAACGAGATTCACTTTACGACTTATTTATTTCTCCTTAAAGAAAGAAGCCCAATTTACATTCCGGCTGGCCAGAAGTTTTTCTTTTTGATAAAACCCAATTAGAAACCTTGAGTTTGCTAATCTTTAGCCACTTAAATTGATGCGTCTGTTACAACTTTCTAAATAACAACTTGGCTGTGGTTTTTCTTTTGTATTTTTTATCATGTCTGGGTTCTGGTAGGTATGGTTTGGGTATTATTTTTGTTAATATTGCTTATTAAATTATTATCCTTGTTGTCCTTGTGTATATTTATAATTTAGTTAAATTATTGTATTTTATTAAACTGTTTAAATATATAATTATAAAATTTGATAATATAATCTAAATAAAATAATTATCCTTGTTTCTGTTAAATTATGTTTACTTGTTTTTTGTAATATATTTATTTATTGTATAGTTTTGGTCCTTTTTTTAAATTTGTTTATAAAACGGTTTATGCTAATGGTTATTTAAATAATGAATAGAATCAGGCATTACTTAGGCCTGTCATATCGACCATTAAAATCGCAAGCTAACGGCTAGTTCTGATTTTTAGGGTTCCGTAGCCAAATGGCTTCGAAAGACCTGTGTTAACTTAACACCTTTAAATCAATCAATCAATCAATCAAATGTTTTATTCGTGATAAACTTAAAACTAAAATTACATACAAAAGTATAACTAAAACTATAGGAATTTATAAAATAGGTAGGAGTTGAAGTTTACCACGAAATGGTCTCGCCTCAGCATAATGCTGACCCGAAGGTCAGCGCTGATCTTCCGGCGGGACCATTTTGGGTCACGATCGCAGCCGTACGACACGGCCCAACCATAAGCTGAACCATAGAGTAACTTATACTAGAGCGGTACTGTCATAGTAAATTTTGTAACCCCAATAAATTCACTGCCATCTGTCGACACACTTTAAAACTAAAAATGAAGATTTATAAAAATACGATAGAATGTATTTAAATATAGATAAATGATTTTTTTTATTTGCATTAATTATTTTTATGATTTTGACCCATGTTCTTTCACTGATATGCGTTAAAATTGTTAAATAACAAACGAAACCGTCAACGCCATCTATACGACTGTAGGCCAAAACTAGTAGCGCCCTCTGAACGAGAATCAAATTTTCTTGATTTTCGAGGCACGTTTTTTCCTTAGACTGTATCCATCTATTACGGAGTTATATCTATCTTTGGCTGAACGCAGCCTTTGCAGCAGCGACCAGCGCCATCTTGTCTACTGTCTATGGCAGTACTTGACAATTTCATTATTGACAACAACAAGTGTATAAGAATAAGAAATGGCTATGCCGTACAACGCGATAAAATATATTTTTGCCTTTCATTCGTTTAAATTTACAAGTTACAAAAGAGATAAAACAAATACACCTAAAATTTTTCGTACTTTTTTTGGTATTCTCAATATAAGTCCTAAACTATGCATTTTTGTTAGCGAAAAGGTCTACATACACACAAGTCACATTTTATCAAGGAAACGGATAAGGAAATTTTATAGGGAGGGTTCCTGTTTTGCGGTGTAATGATTTTGTTTCAATTAATTATTATTTAATCATGACATTCGATACCCTTCAGTAACAAACTAAGTTAAATTTTAATTAATCAAAGTTGAATCAAGTTGCTGTTTCGTATGATAATTTAGAGTAATTAATATCCGAAAGCACCAAAAATACCCAAGGCGTTTCAATTTCATCATACCTTCAAAGTTAATATTTCATCGCTTTCGCAAACTTCAATCAAGTTTGGTACTGTATTTATAATTACGGAGAGCTCTTAGAGGTTAATTGAGATTTCTTAAATATGATACCATTATGATATCAACCTCAGTCCGTCCGTCTTCCACCGATATATTACAACTGAGACGAAAAGAGATTGACATCAAGTTTTAAACATTTTTAAATTGCTTCATTCCCTATGTTTGTATTTACAAAGAGAATTGAGTGTTTAGAGGCTTATTGTCGTAGTAAATTTTGTAGTCACAGTAAACTTACTGCCATCTTTCGATACAGGATTAAAACTTTTAGAACGCCATATGACTTTGACTCATGTTCTTTCACTGATATGTGTTAAAATTGTTAAATGTCAAACGGTGTCGCCATCTACACGAGTATTGGCCAAAGGTAGGGCGCCATCTTTTCGAGCATGAATTTTTCTTGATTTTCCGAGGCACGTTTTTTTCTAAGACAAGAATAAAACTGTTTCTCAAAAATCTGAATAAGTCTTGCTGAGACCAAAAGGACTATAATACCAAGATACTTATAAAAAGGACTCTGATCGGATCTTGAGATACGCGACCCTCCAATGAATGAGTAATGTCGGCTACGTCGGACCTTTGGCATCGGTTTCCATCGCTGAAACCGCAAGGAAACAGGGAACACGAAAACAGATGGACAAAAAACGGTATTGCGAACTTTGTTTTGTGCCATTTACTTTAAGTTTAAAGTCGGTATCCTCCTTCCTCTTTAGTGGCCGAGGCCGGAATCGAACCAGGGTCTTCAGATTACACGGCTAACGCGCTGGACTTCTAGGGCACCTGGCCATGGCGTTACCCGTCCCACATTCTCGAGTAGATGCAATATTTGAAACGATAAACGTACAAATTATAAATTATTCACAACGGCGGGACTTAATTGCGTCAAATGCCAACAAAACCAAGTGCGGGTAGTTCGAAAAACTCGCGCGGCTAGATGTTGATGTCAACTTTAGCCAGTCTTCTCCGAGACCACGGGGACAACGCCGTCCTCAAAACGTCGGAGGTAAATTTAAAACTTATTCTACGTGATTAAGTCCCGCCGGTGTGAATAATAATGAGTAAGAATCGTGAAAATTTAAATCAGTGTATAAATAGGTTGTAAATGTTCCACCTGAGGCAAGTATTATCGGAAACCTCAATCCGACCCCACAGCAAAAGGGCTTCAAGCCCTAGAAACCCTAAATTGACGGATTGACAACACGTCATTCAGAATTGACAGGTTAATTATTCGCCGCAGACCCTCGACTTAAATAACTGACCCTTAGACCGAATGACGTAAGCGCCCAAATTCTTGTGTCCTTAACTCCTTATACCTTATGTCAAACGGCGTAAACGCCATTCTCATACACTCGTTAAATATGTAGGTCATACTTTGTTAGCGTTCCGTACCCAAAGGGTAACAATGGGACCCTATTACTAAGACTCCGCTGTCCGTCTGTCCGTCTGACTGTCTGTATCTTATGAACCGTGATAGGTAGACAGTTAAAATTTTCACAGATGATTATATTTCTCTTGCGGCTATAACAAAAAATACTGAAAACAGAATAATATAAATATTTAAGTGGGTGTTCCCGTACAACAAACGTGGTTTTTTTACAGTTTTTTGCGTAATGGTACGGAACCCTTGGTGCGCGAGTCTGATTCGCACTTGGCCGGTTTTTTTTTACATTAATTTGTCGGTATACTATTGTCATTTTACCTACTGCCTCAGATGGTGTGGATATAGGACCTTTCATTTAGGGTCGAAAAGGGTAAGGTAAAGGGCGAGCGGTACCCTTCAAATGTCAAGGAGGATATCTGAGTTCCGGAATTGAATTAACTATTAATTTATCTTTGGATTTGGGCCTCCATTTTGGGACAAAGCATTTTGTTCAATTCTCTTCGATTTTTGAGTTTGGGTAGTTTAAATAAAATAAACGTATGATATCGGGTACCTACCTATTTATTAAGTGTACCTGTCTAATTTATATTTTGTTAAACTATAAATTAACTTATTTATAAACTAGTACTCAATTTAAACTACAAAACGAATACCAAATTATGGTACATACTCAATTTTAATTCAATAAACTAGAATAAATGAGAAAAAAAGTATTAATACCTATTTTTATGGTTAAAAAATTATGCACACCTTGGTTTACGAAAAATATTCTACCCAAAATTTCTGTTTCAATAGGTACAGTCAAATAATTTAATTTCATATCCATTTTGTACTTTGTCCCAGTGACTATAGTATGGCGCCATTCATTTATTACGTAAGGCAAGTTAGGGAGGGACGGGGGTCGACCCAGTGTCTTATTTTTTCTTACGGGGGGCTGGGAGGGAGTCTTTATAGTTCTTACGTAAGAACACAAAAATGCGCAAGTAAAGAAAAAGTGCGCATCCGTGCAAGTGCCGACAAATAAAAACTATAAAATTAAGCCAAAGTTGATTATTGCCAAAAAAGTCTTTTTTTGTACTGTTGCAGGTACAATATAAAAGTTCCTAGAATTGTTTCTTTGGAAAATAAAAATAAAACACACCCGATGTGTAATCATTTTTCCTTCAGATTATTACGTAATAAAAATTTAACAGGGGGTGGGGGTCTTCCTATTTTTTTTCTTGCATAGGGGCGGGAGGGGGTCAAAATCTGGCAAAATTCGTCTTACGTAACAAATGAATGGCGCCTATTTCATATTGATTGTCACTGTGACAAGGCACGAAATGGGTCTGAAATATAATTTTCACCTCAGCAGCTCGAACAAGCCTACTTTCGTCACTCCCTGGAGTGAGGAAAGTGCGACTTTCCTCACTCCAGGGAGTGAAACAATGTAGCTTTTTAATTTAGTGAAGGCCATGAACTTCGTACGGTACGGTACGGTACGGTACGGTCCGGTCCGGTCCGGTCCGGTCCGGTCCGGTCCGGTCCGGTCTCGTCTCGTATCGTATCGTATCTTATCGTATCGTACATATTATAATACTTTTTTTTTCTGTTTATTCTGTGTAATTCGAAATACATTTTAACCTTTAATATGTTCTCACTACTGAGGTGAAAAATTATGTGTGCAACACGAGAGCAAAGTTATTTTACATCTCGTGTTTTTGAGTCCCTCGCTACGCTCAAGATTCTACCTTAGAATCACTCGCTTCGCTCGTGATTCAATTATAGCATCTTTCGCTTTTTCGGGACTCAAAATAAACACTCGCAAGAAAAACGAACTTTCCTCTCTTGTTGCACAAATAACTATTTCACGTCACCTATTCGAATAAGGGCTTTTTCTTCCCCGCTAGGAGGGATCAAAGTGGCACTTTTCTTCCCTGCTAGGAGGGATCAAAGTGGCACTTTTCTGTATCTTTTTTTCCTTTTTTGCATACAATTTTTTTGGGTTAAATAATATTTTGGAACATAACAATTTCCTCACAGGTGATGTGAAAAACAGTATGTGTCAAATGGTAGCAAAATTATTTCCACCTTGGGCGTTAACACTTGAATCCCTCACTACGCTCAGGATTATATTTTAGAATCCCTCGCTACGCTCAGGATTCAATTATAGAATCCTTCGCTTGTACCTACATACAATGCCCTTTAAAAATAATATTCTCCAATCACTGTCTGCTAAAACGAAAGTAAAACAAAACAAGCGATTATATTGAAACATTAAGCAGTTTACTTTCACTTCACTGAACAATATTTAAACAACGCAAAAGCATTAAAATGAAAAAAAGTTTGAAAATTCGAAGTTCGCTCAACTTTTAACAGCTTAAAAAGTTTCAACTTTACAAACAGCCGTCGATTTTTTTAAACTTTCAATGCGACCTCGATGTTGAAAAGTTTTCCACTTGGCACTCTTTATTTAAAATTATATGTGATATTGTTTTATAAATTTACGCTTGTTTTGGGTTCGATAACGACGAATACAACAGATCTGATGTAGTACATAATTGTTTCCCTTCGTATTTTCCCGGAAACGTTCGTATTTGTCATGCTACTTCAGTCAACGTCAGTTCTTTTTGTACCGAGACTGACTGAAATGCGTTCGTACGCAGAAAAATGAAATAACAATTTTACAACGTAAATAAAGGTAGCAGCAAGCGGTCTTATCGCTGTAAGCGATCTCTTCCAGACAACCTTAGGGTAGCAGGATATAAAGAACAGAAAACTAACAGTGCATAAATAAATTACAATTCACTGAACAAATAATATTAATTAGTATTTGCTATAATATTTGGCTTATTTTTTGAACGAAGATTTCTTGATGATTGAAAATAGGGGCTGAGTGTGTAAAGATCAGCGATTGATTATAAAAAGATAAGTATGTTTTTTGTTAAATTTCAATTCTTCATTGATTGTATCTTTCGTTTCATCAATGATTGCCATTACTGATTTATTGTTTTGTTACTACTTAAGATAAGATAAGATAAGATAAGATAATCATTTAGAAATTATCTTTAATAAATATACCTAGTAGCTATGTACATTGATAACTAGCCCCATGGAGAACAAACCAGAGCGATGTAAAAAATCAATATGAAACTCGTATTATTAGTTTTCAAGTTGTTACTTCCAACGTTCGTGTTGAGCCGACAATATTTTTTTATCATAACCTCGCTTACTGCTGTTTTAGTGGTCGTACTTTTAATAGCTCAAAATATACTATTACTATACAAGTATTTAAGTATTGTAAGTGTTTGTCACTTGAAGCCTAAATTTATTAAAGGATTCTTGTATGTGTTCAGGTATCGGAATGGAAACTTGAAACTTTCAGGTGTATTCTGATTTTAATTATAGGTTAAGAATTAGATCTGGATTAAATGTGGTTCTGATCTATCAGTGTCAAAAGAGACGTTTTTGGTTGAAGAAATGAGTTTTCCTTTCCTTGCCTGTTTTTAAAATCATAATAGGTTTTTAAAAGGTCGGCAACGCGCGTGTAATATCTCCGGTGTTGCAGGTGTCAGATTTATTGATTAAAGATATAGTAATATACTTTATTTAATTAATTAAAATTAATGAAATAGGCAATAAGAAGGTAATGCAGTATTTAATTAAGACCAGTTAGTTACTGCTCAATGTATATGTATTAAAGGGATACCTAGTTATCTACAAGGTTTGAATATGAAAACATGAAAAGTGTGAATATTATTTAATTATGAAGTAATATATTTGTGATAGCGGATATAAGTAAAAGTATATCGTAGACTTACTAAACATATAATCGATTTACATAATCGGCTCCATTACCAAAAATCTTAATATTGTATTGTTAAATTAGTCAAGTAAGTACGCTGCGCAATATATTGGTGGCTTATTATTAGTACTGGCTACCCTAACGTACATACTTGACATAATTTAAAGCAGTACTAAAACTAGCAAGGGCTGGTATATCATATATTACACTGTAATCAGTTGGAATATACGTTACGTAGTAATTACTAAAAACTCATTTTAAATCACGCTTATTAGGTCATCATAGTTCACATTGAAGATTGTAACGTACATACCATCAGACTATAATAAAAGCAAATCACACAGAAAGATATAACAAGTCATAAAAATCACAAATAATAGAAATATAAAATTGACACTTAACTTGGTTCCTCGTCGTTAGCTCTCCAACCGAGAAGTGCCTCACAATTGTCAGACACCCGCTTATATTACATCAGGCTTTACCCCTTCCACCACTTCTTGGTAGGAGAAACAAAGTACGATGTTTCCGGCACATCCGGTTATCGTAATAATCAAATGTAGCAAATACAATTTATATGAAAATAAACCGATTAGTAATTTAGGAAGGCTCATAATAAATAGATTAATTTATTATTAGCTTAAGACGGAATAATAAAATTGTCATCTAAGACTACCGCACATCCGGTTAGCGTAATAATTGAATTTAGCAAATGTATTTGCTACATTTAATTTTAATTTATTATAGAATAATTAACACAAACTAATACACATTTAATCGTGGCTAATTATTATTAATAGTTTACGTTACTTATGTTCTGACAGTTATGGTCACGAAATATACATGAAGGGTAGTTGTGTTATTGGCCGTGCTAAATTATTATAATTTATATCGATATACGGATTACCTTAGCAAAAGTGAACTTTTTCGTGAAAATGTAAGTGTGATTGTTGTTAATAATACGTATCTCACACGGCCATACTGACAGGTACTTCGTTCTCGAAGTACCTTATTTCTGTAATCATATAAGCTGAGTACATACATTACAATCTTTTTTTTTTTTACGGCTGCCATTTCACTTATTACATCAAGTGAGGCTCGCAGGCTCTGCAGCAAATCCCTATATTGCTACTTTTTCACATACATCATGTGAGAACGCGCAGGCTCGGCAGCAATTATCCTATTTACAATCATAATGCTACTGTTTCACTTATTACATCAAGTGAGCCTCGGTAGCATATATCACCCTAGGTTGGCTACTGGTCCACTTATAACATCAAGTGGGGCTCATAGGCTCTGCAGCATGTCCCTATATTGCTACTTTTTCACTTATAACATCAAGTGAGGGCACGCAGGCTCGGCAGCAATTCTCCTATTCACAGTTTCATTGCTACTGTTTCACTTATCACATCAAGTGAGCCTCGGTAGCAATAATTAATCCGTTATCATTTTTATATGGGTCAAACATATTTCAAAATGAAGATCTGTTTGGGAACAATACAATAAAATTATTTGAGTCTCAATTACTAAGCAAAAAAAAAAATGTATCCGGCCTGTAAATTAGCGTTTGATCTTACTAATTTTGTGATGTCCACAAGAAGTTGACAATCGATCAATGATCTTAGCATGCAATGAAATGTGTATGACCCACGTGCGGAATTTCATTTATAATCATATCATCAACAAATATAGGTATAATTTATATACATAGAAAGAGGATTAAAATTCTAAATCAATTATACTCATGAAATAGATTTTATTAAGCATAATCACGTGTATTTAAATTATAATACGTGCTAATATTAATGACAAATATTAAATGATTACATTGTATGATCGTTTATTCGAATATTAATCAAATAGGTACTAATTTTGTTCGGGATCACTATTAGCAGCGTTCTCATCCAACAATTCCCCCGGCCATTGCCTTAGTTTATCTTTAGCGACTATCATATTTCGTAAGTTACCTAGCCCTCTCAGAGAATATCTATCATGCGGCATTAAACCAATGATTTCGTATGGACCTTTAAACCTAGGACTTAATTTATCGAGACGCCTATGGTCCTGGTTTACGTAAACTATATCGCCGACTTGAAAGACTTTATTATCTCGCCTAGTAGAATCGAAATGGTTTTTGAATTTTTCAGCTTCTAACAATAAACGTTGATAAGCTAGCTCGCGATCTGCCCTGACATTTGTATTCAAATCTGGAACGTTTATTTCATCTAAACGGGCCTGAATACTAGGGATATTTGCATTACAACCTATTAGTAAACGAATAGGAGTAAAACCCGTAGACTTTTGGATGGTAGTATTAACAGATTGTTGTACTTTCCATAACCCGCTTGGCCAATCTGACGATCCATTGCAAGTAGTATTTAGCATGTTTATAACGGTCGCTACATATCGTTCTATCTGGCCATTTCCTCTTGGTGTGCCAGTCGCCACCATGTGATGCTCAACATGTAGTTCGTGAAACAGAGATCTAATTTGATGGGAGCTAAAATTTGTGCCTTGATCAGTGATTATCTTAGAAGGAGCTCGAATTGTGGTGATAATATCCCGAATTAGTGGCACTAAATCCTGGGACTTCAGACTTTTGAGGGGTTTTAATATACAAAATTTTGTAAATCCATCTATTAAAAGGAGAATATACCTAAAGCCTTCATCAGTTCGCGTAAAAGGTCCTGTACAGTCCAAGTGGACAGTGTGGAACGGGATAGGAATTTTTTCAATGGGGTGTAAAAAACCCTGTTTTGGACCAGAGGTGCCCTTACGTTCTACGCATGTTAAACAGTGTTTAAGATATTTCTTTACAAATACTGCCATATGAGGGAACCAGAAATTTTCACGAAGCTTTCCTATGGTCTTTTCAAACCCAACATGGCAATTGTCATTATGAAACCATTTCAAGACATTGAATCGGCATGATTTTGGTATGTATAATTTAGGCTCACCAGGTTGGACGCTATAATATAGTAAGTTGTCATGCAGCAAATATCTATTTTCATCGAGATCACCAGCTAAAACCCGACCTATTAAATTTTGAGTTTCAGGATCATTTTGTTGAGCAGTATGTAACCAAGATTCCGGCTCCTCGATCAAATTTATATTAAGCACCACATTCGAAGCATCACAGTGCGACGACTTGGTATCTGAAGAGGATTTACATGCAGATACAACTTTTTGGTCAACAGAAATAGGCGTTTGAACAGGATTGCGGCTAAGAAAATCGACATGACCGATATATTTGCCCTTTTTGTACACTATTTCAAAGTCGAAATCTTGCATAAATGTCCACCAACGTGCGACACGAGGTGAAAGATCCTTCTTATTCATAGTGGATTTGATAGAATTACAATCTGTAAAGATTTGGAACCTAATACCCAGAAGATAGACCCGAAAATGTTTCAGTGCATTAAAAATTGCCAAAGTCTCTAAATCGTATGAGCAATACTTAGATTCTGTCGGTGTTGTTCTTTTACTGAAGTAAGCAACCACATTTTTGTTATTATTGACTTTCTGAACTAGTATAGCTCCATAACCTATGGAACTGGCATCAGTGTAAAGTTCTGTAGGCAACTTAGGGTCAAATACAGTTAAGAGAGGTTTGGTGGACAAGTGTTTTATTACGTAATTCCTCGCCTCATCCTGTTCAAGTCCCCATTCCCATTTTTGGTTAGCTTTGGTAAGTTTTGTAATGCAAGCCGTTCGTGCAGCAAAGTTCGGTATAAACTTGCGAAAATAACTTGCTAAACCCATTAACTGTCGTACTTGTTTAACGTTACGAGGGGCTGGAGAATTAACTAATGCTGATACTTTAGTCTCACTAGGTCTTACACCTTCATGCGATATATGTCTACCCAAATACTCTATATTGTCGACAAAGAATTTGCATTTTTTTAGATTTATTGTAAAGCCTGCACTACTAAGGGCCTTAATTGTCTCATCTAAGTATTCTAAACCCTCGTTTATGGTTTCAAAAGGAATGAGAATGTCGTCCATATAAACCAAGAGAAATTTCAGGTGCTGAACCGCTTTTGAAATAGCTCTTTGGAACACAGAGGGCCCATTGCAAATACCGAAAGGCATTTTTAAAAATTCGTAATGGCCGCTAGGTGTTACAAAGGCCGTATACTTTGTAGATTCTGCTGCGACCGGTATTTGGTGGAAACCATTTTTCATGTCAATGGAAATGTAATATTTTGCCTTACCTAACCTGTCGATTTGGTCTTCAATAAGAGGGAGGGGGTATCTGTCTTTTTCCAAATTTTTGTTTAATGCCCGATAATCAATACACAATCGGTCACTACCGTCCTTTTTCTTGACCAAAATAACAGGACTGGCAAAAGGAGACTCACTTTCTCGAATTATGTTTTTATCTAGAAGCTCGCGAATTATTTGATCCACTTTCTCCCTCTCTATTGGAGCCAATCGATACGGACGATAATAGACTACATTGTTATTTTTCATACGCAAATTTAATTCACCCGTTTGAACATTACCAGTTTCAGCCAAAACTGAAGGGTATTTTTGAAAGATGTTTTTGATTTCCTCCTGTAACTTGTCATCTAAATGATCTATCTTTGATGATAGATCGCATAAGTCTGATGCTAAATTAATTAAATTTACTTCAGTTTTGTTTGAAACCGATTTTCTAATTATCCGAGAACCAAAACAATCTGATTCAATTTTTATATCAGGGTACTTAACAGAGTTTCTACCTATTAAAAGGTCGTGATTAACGTCGTAATCTCTGGCAACATGAATGTCAAGTTCTAGGCAAACATCATCGAATTTAACGAATACGCTAATAATTGCAAAAATATGTATCCGGTTGTGACCTACACCATTAAGGTATACGGATACTGGTTTGAAATGACACCCTAATTTTCTTGCAACGGACTCTTTTATTAAGCTTACTGCTGCTCCCGTATCAATCAAACAATGTAACATATGATCATTAATAAAGCATCGCGTAAGGTTTAGTTCAGCTTCCCTAAAAAATTAACTTCTTTTGCTGGAGTTACCGTGGTCACAGAAGAATTATTAGATTCAGCACGTTGCTTGTGAAAACAAACTGCCTCAGTATGCCCGAGTTTTTTACAGTATGTACAAATTTTTGAGCGAAAGTCTGTAGGCCTGGGAGTCTGTGGAGCTTGGCTGGCTACTTGCACTGTTTTGTTTTTAAAACATTCAGTCTGAACATGACCGATCTTATTGCAAGTGAAGCATTTCTTCTCGCTATTAAATCTAGATCGCTTAGTTCCACTGGGTCCCTGGCCACTGACATCCTTTAAATTATTGGAATCAGTTGTCCTTTTCTTGGCTTTCGCGTATGTTGATAGTAGGGCTATGAGGGCAGATGATGTAGTAACACCGTTATTCAGTGAAGCCATCCTAATATCAACATCACTTATACCACCGCAAACTATCTCAACCATTTGAACTTCAGTAAAAGCAATCTTCGTATTACGCAGTAATCTCAATTTTTCTCTTGCATATTCACTATAGGATTCGGCAGAGTCAGAAGAGTAAAGAACAGCCCTGCTTAGTCTTTCGGACAAATTTTTCTTTTCAGGATAGGCATTAGTAATGTCAGTACGAAAATTACTCCAGGATCGGCCTTCTAATGGTTCCCAGGATTCGAACCATTTTAAGGCAGACCCTTTAAGAGCCTTACCGGCTTTAGCTGCAGTTTTGATGTCACTCCAGTTGAACTCCTTTGCCAGGGCTTCGATGCTGTCACACCAGCTGGCGGCTCCGCTGTCGCTCCGCTCCGGATCGAATAACGGCAGCGCAATGTCGTCATCCTTCAGATTGTTCCGTGTTGTGGTGACGGCATCACGAATCGCTTTTAAGAGGGCCTCTACTGATGCAGACGCTTCAGTAGACATTCTGGAATTCATAAATGAAATATGTTAACGAAGGTCGCATCCTACACTTCTGATGTCAGATTTATTGATTAAAGATATAGTAATATACTTTATTTAATTAATTAAAATTAATGAAATAGGCAATAAGAAGGTAATGCAGTATTTAATTAAGACCAGTTAGTTACTGCTCAATGTATATGTATTAAAGGGATACCTAGTTATCTACAAGGTTTGAATATGAAAACATGAAAAGTGTGAATATTATTTAATTATGAAGTAATATATTTGTGATAGCGGATATAAGTAAAAGTATATCGTAGACTTACTAAACATATAATCGATTTACATAATCGGCTCCATTACCAAAAATCTTAATATTGTATTGTTAAATTAGTCAAGTAAGTACGCTGCGCAATATATTGGTGGCTTATTATTAGTACTGGCTACCCTAACGTACATACTTGACATAATTTAAAGCAGTACTAAAACTAGCAAGGGCTGGTATATCATATATTACACTGTAATCAGTTGGAATATACGTTACGTAGTAATTACTAAAAACTCATTTTAAATCACGCTTATTAGGTCATCATAGTTCACATTGAAGATTGTAACGTACATACCATCAGACTATAATAAAAGCAAATCACACAGAAAGATATAACAAGTCATAAAAATCACAAATAATAGAAATATAAAATTGACACTTAACTTGGTTCCTCGTCGTTAGCTCTCCAACCGAGAAGTGCCTCACAATTGTCAGACACCCGCTTATATTACATCAGGCTTTACCCCTTCCACCACTTCTTGGTAGGAGAAACAAAGTACGATGTTTCCGGCACATCCGGTTATCGTAATAATCAAATGTAGCAAATACAATTTATATGAAAATAAACCGATTAGTAATTTAGGAAGGCTCATAATAAATAGATTAATTTATTATTAGCTTAAGACGGAATAATAAAATTGTCATCTAAGACTACCGCACATCCGGTTAGCGTAATAATTGAATTTAGCAAATGTATTTGCTACATTTAATTTTAATTTATTATAGAATAATTAACACAAACTAATACACATTTAATCGTGGCTAATTATTATTAATAGTTTACGTTACTTATGTTCTGACAGTTATGGTCACGAAATATACATGAAGGGTAGTTGTGTTATTGGCCGTGCTAAATTATTATAATTTATATCGATATACGGATTACCTTAGCAAAAGTGAACTTTTTCGTGAAAATGTAAGTGTGATCGTTGTTAATAATACGTATCTCACACAGGCGTCCATAGGCTACGGTAACTGCTTACCATCAGGCGGGTCGTATGCTTGATTGCCACCGACGTGTTATAAACAAAAGGCCTGTTTGAACAGATATTACTTAGTCGATTTTAGTTATAGTCATTTGTACATTTTTGCTTGTTTGAAAGCAGCTAGAGTTAGACAAAGATAAGTCTGCAACGATTTTGATAGCACACGATGTGCAAGTGTTATTTTAAACGTCAAACTTCTATGAAATTATGATGTATAAATAACACTTGCACTGCGTGTGCTATCAAAATCGTTGCAGACATATCTAGGTCTAACTCTAAGCATAATTTAACAAATTTAAGCTCAATAATTTTTATGAGTTTTAAGGGGAAGGTATAAAATATTTGAAGAAATTGACACTGGGCTGACCGAATATATTTTAAGAATGAGGTTATAATTTCCCCCCCCCCCTTCTGTTTAACATTTACGTTAAATACCAATTTGAGCTTCAACGTAAACGCATGAAATGCGAGATTCGCTTTTCTCCCCTTCATTATTTATTTTCCTTGAGCATGTAAATAAAGTCTCAATCTATCGAACTCTAACCCTTCCTAGGTAATCTATGTAATCAAGGTCTCCAAGACGCCGGAGGGGGTTTTCAGCCTTTAACTTATCGGGTATTCATTTAATATAACTTTTGAACTGGGTTAGTATTTTTATCCTCCTGGATCCTGGAGGTATCGATTCTATCAAAACTGATATTTTTTTCGAAAAATCGATTAAGTAAGTAACCCATAATGTCGGAAAATTAGTAAAAAAAATCATGGCGTTTTCCCCTCGATTTTTCCTTATGTTCTCAGGCGAGTACATGGGGACTTTGTCCTTACTCGAGGTACCGTATCAAATAAAACAAAATACTACAATAATCAACTTTACTTGCATATAAACTTACAAAAATTACCTATTTGTACTTATTATAGGACAAGCATATAAATTCAGTCTTAAATAAATTGAAATCCTCATGAATCAACTATCTTGCATATAAAGTTTATATTATAAACTTACAAAAAATACTTATTTGTACTTAACAGCACAGGCTATCAAATTAAAGTCAGTAACAAAATAAACTTTTCTGAAATAAACAATGTAAGAGTACTTAAATGTTCTGTAAGTTGCATATTAAGTAAATTACATTACTGTAATATACTAACTAGAAATCACAGCTACAATTTTCCTTACTAACTAACATCTTTACTATGGCATTTCTTAGGACATTTTTATCTTACCGTAGGTATATTAAGTTTAGTGTTTAATTCAGTAACTTAAATCTTCAGTCTCACATTTCTTAGGATTTTTTTATTTTACCTTATAGTTTAGTTTTCAATTCAGTAACTTAAATCTTCGGTCTTACATTTAATAGGACATTTGTATCTTACCTTAAAGATTAGTTTTTAGTTCAGTCGTTACCAAAAATCAGTCAGTCGTATCAGTAAATATTTAGAAAGTGACACAAATCTAAACGAATTTAAACTATTGTGAGACATACTAACATTAAATAATTTTACGTGAGTCTAAAAACAAGTGTCTAAACCGTAAAATTATTTTATGACACAAATCTGTTCTCCATATAATCATCGCATGACAAACTTGGACTAAGAGCTGCCAATGCACCGCTTATTTCACTCCGTAAACTTGGGCTAGAATATCTTGACGCCTCTATTTCTACTTCTAGAGCTGGACTAGGAACCGCCGAGGTTATATCTTCTAACAACCTTTAAATATTTTCAAAAATGTCGCTATCGTCATCGTCGCTTTCCGATTCAGATGTACCGGAACCATTAAGTTTAAGATTACTTCTGACATAAACATCGGAAAGACCTTCGGATTCGTCGAAGTTAAGATATTCCTGTATTTCACAGTCCTATAAGCCTCAAAATCGGAAATAAAACATAGTTAACTTTCATGTGACATCAAAAAAACTTACAGGATTGAGACCGGTTGTACTCGTACGAGGACATAAATTACTTGTTTAAGTCCGCTTGTACTCGCACGAGTACATTAACTTCAGAGCTGTATAAAGCTAAAGTTTTTTCAATTTACGGAGGAAATCTACTTACGAACATATGAAATACATCATATATTTACTAATCAAAACCAAACAAAAATATATAATTAGACTTTAAGTGAGATAAATTTGGATTTACTTACCGCGGGGCATGGTGTGGCCGGTAGTGTCAGATGTCTAAGCCGCACTGATCGCTGATTGGCCATCTGTGACTTGGTGTTTATTTTATTAGGTTGACAGTTTCGTTCGGAAACGTTATATGCGTGCAAACTTCTTAAGTTGCTTTGACATTTGACAGGAGATTTTTTTAAATCTTATGTCCTCAAGTGAGGACCGGGGGATCCAGGAGGTTATGTTGTGTTAGGTAAAAATATTCTAAGCCTTGTATTTTTTAAGCTTATACTTAATTCAAAGAGGAAATAATACAAATTATGTACCTGTTTTCATTGCTAGTACCTTAGTATAATAATATATTATGTACCTTTACTTAAGAGGGCACGTAAAGCCAGGAAATTACAATTAAAACAAAAGAAATGGCGCGCCGCATGAAACTTGCGATGGAAGATATGTCCGTTGGCCCGGTTTTTACCTTTTATCTCAATTACTCTGAAAATATGTGTACTGCTGTTCAAATTTTTGTTTATGTACTAAAATTAAACTCCTATAATATGTCTAAATTTCAAATTACTACACAAAAGTCGAAAATATTTATTAATTCGCATAGAAATACATCATCCAACGATTAAACAATTACAATATAACGCTGACTACGCTAGCCACCCTCTGCCTATTACAGTCGCAAAGGCGTTATCAAATCATAATTTCCGCACATTACATTCGTAAACAAAACCCCCATACAATTTTACGCCCCGAATGCGCATAGGCAACTTTCCACTTAAAACTCAAAGGACCCAAATATGTACCACAAAGTGTAAGACGAAATTTCAACTCTAAATACGTTAACAGAAGACTCAAATTGCAAGTAAGTGAATATGTGTGCATTTTTTGTGTTCTATAGTCGTAAAGTCGTGATATCGGGCATTTATCAGTTTTATTGCCACGTTGCGTGTTGATAGCTTCAAGGCAAGGCTTTGCAAATAGTCGATTGAGTTCCGTATATCATACTTGCGGAGTTTGGAATTTGTAAAAGTGTCTCGCGTTTAGTAAAAGATAAGATAAGGAAATTTTATATAACATACAGAGAGAGAGAGATAAATTTTCAAAAAGAGATTTTTTAACTATAAACACACACCGCCGCCGTCGGGTGTACACGCCGCGCCCTCGACCAGTGAAGACGTGTCGTGTCTCCGTGAAGACGGTCCTCGTAAATTGGACCGAAACATGTCGAGCTATTCGACTTAATAATACGTGAGTGCCCCGGTTTAAATTAATGTAAGAGATTTTTTTTGGCGCTAACTGGGAGAGACCTATACTCACAATGAGGTCCGCTCATTCAAATATTAATAAAACTAATAGTGTTTAGATATAAATTAAGATAGATTGTGAACTAGATAACTAGGCGAAGTAAAAGACTTTTTTATTTTTTATTTATTTATTTATAACACATTGCTCTACAGCGTGTGTATAACAATGTTTTATGAAATTTGTGTTTGTGTAACTTGTGTTTATTCACATTGAGTGCGGGTTCTCTGTTCGTAGTCACTTTCCTCTAAGCGGAAAAACGTTGGGATTGTCCACAAGCGTAGCGCTACGAAAACGTTGGCACCGGCAATGTGTTAAAGCATAAGAGCGGACACGCCTTAGTACGGTTTTTTTTTCTACTCCAGCACTTATTTGTAGATTAAATGACTGCCAGTGAGATCAAAATCAACATCATAAAAAGCGCGGCGCGCGGCCCGGGACCCTATTACTAAGACTCCGCTGTCCGTCTGTCCATCCGTCTGTCTGTCTGTCACCAGGCTGTATCTCATAAACTGTGATGTGTATTTCTGTTGCTGCTATAACAACAAATACTAAAAAGTACGAAACCCTCGGTGGGTGAGTCCGACTTGCACTTGTTCCGGTTTTTTATTTAATTCCGACTTCAAGGCAAAGGTCTATACAACAATATTTACTTTAATATTGTCTTCGGTTACCGCGATAGTTACTCATGAAATAAAACTATGAAAAACGGATTATATCGCGTATATTGAATTTATAATACATCCCGACGTTTCGAACTCTTTACAGCGTTCGTGGTCAACGGGTGACTGAGGAAAAATTACAAAATGCAAAAATACCCACATACTAAAATAATGAACAATCATAGACTACAAACTTTAAGGCTGGTTGTACATGCAAAATCGGTTCATAAGGCTAGTTATACACTATAATTATTTTTCAAGTAAAGATATATATATATACGCGATAAAAATAAACTATGCCGGCTCCAACCCTACACCACGGACCCGAGAAGATTTAATTCCCTCCTAAATTGTAGGAGGGTATCCCAATATGGGACCGGCAACAAACTCGGCGGGACACATCTTTTCAAAACATCAGAATGTCCAGCATCATCCAACACTACGGTCTCACAGTCTATGTCTCGCTTGCTCCTTTATCAGGTGGACTACAGGATCCCAAGCTGGTGGTAGAGAAAAGCCATCTTCCCTATTAAAGTTTGGATATTTCTTAATCTCAATGGCCTCGCGCAGCATTCTGGGTATGTAACGCTTCTCCTTGGCAAGAACCAGAGGCTTATCAAACTTGATTGAGTGATTGGCTTTATCCATGACATGCTCACAGACAGCAGACCTAGGTCGACGGTGCTTGACATCAGCTATGTGTTCCTTCACCCGAGTGGAAATGCTCCGTTTCGTCTGCCCGACATATGATAGGCCACACTCACAGTCAGGATCATGGTCAGTTTTGACGTCCAGTCGCTATTTACAAGCCTACCGGTACAAGACTGCATTGAAATTGTCAAGAAGAGGTTATGTGAGCAGAACATGTCAGAGGAATATGCTAAGCTGTTGGAACATTGCCTTACATCTGGCTACTTGCTATGGAATGGTGAATTCTATCTTCAAGTCGACGGCGTGGCCATGGGGTCTCCGGTGTCTCCAGTAGTCGCTGACATCTTTATGGAGGACTTCGAGGAGAGGGCACTCTCATTGGCTCCTGTGCGACCGAAGATATTTAAAAGATACGTAGATGACACTTTTACTATACTTCCAAAAAGTAGTGTTTCAACTTTATTGGATCACCTAAATTCCATCCATAGCAAAATAAAATTTACTATGGAGTTGGAAAAAGACTGTTCTCTCCCCTTCTTAGATGTATTGGTAAAAAGAAATCCTGATAACACCCTAGGTCGCACTGTGTATAGGAAACCTACTCATACTGATAGGTACTTAAATGGCAAATCGCATCACCATCCCAGTCAACTTGTTACAGTAGGCAAATCTTTGTTTCAGAGAGCCCAGAGGATATGTGATGACCAGCATCTGGCCGCGGAGCTCCAGCATGCCAGGCGCGCGCTCCAGGCAAACGAGCTCAGGATACCGCGGGTCAACCAGAGGTCCCACATTAAGATCCCCACAGTCGAGCGCAGGCCTGCCATTCTGCCTTTTGTCAGGGGGGTCACGGACAGGATCAGCCACATCTTGAAGCGTGCTTCTATAAAAACATATTTCAAGCCAATGAAGAAGATGTCACAATTCCTGAGGCCTGTAAAATGCAATACCCCTCTACAGACTGCAGGAGTGTACAGGCTGGACTGTGAGTGTGGCCTATCATATGTCGGGCAGACGAAACGGAGCATTTCCACTCGGGTGAAGGAACACATAGCTGATGTCAAGCACCGTCGACCTAGGTCTGCTGTCTGTGAGCATGTCATGGATAAAGCCAATCACTCAATCAAGTTTGATAAGCCTCTGGTTCTTGCCAAGGAGAAGCGTTACATACCCAGAATGCTGCGCGAGGCCATTGAGATTAAGAAATATCCAAACTTTAATAGGGAAGATGGCTTTTCTCTACCACCAGCTTGGGATCCTGTAGTCCACCTGATAAAGGAGCAAGCGAGACATAGACTGTGAGACCGTAGTGTTGGATGATGCTGGACATTCTGATGTTTTGAAAAGATGTGTCCCGCCGAGTTTGTTGCCGGTCCCATATTGGGATACCCTCCTACAATTTAGGAGGGAATTAAATCTTCTCGGGTCCGTGGTGTAGGGTTGGAGCCGGCATAGTTTATTTTTATCGCGTATATATATATATCTTTACTTGAAAAATAATTATAGTGTATAACTAGCCTTATGAACCGATTTTGCATGTACAACCAGCCTTAAAGTTTGTAGTCTATGATTGTTCATTATTTTAGTATGTGGGTATTTTTGCATTTTGTAATTTTTCCTCAGTCACCCGTTGACCACGAACGCTGTAAAGAGTTCGAAACGTCGGGATGTATTATAAATTCAATATACGCGATATAATCCGTTTTTCATAGTTTTATTTCATAATATTTACTTTATTTCTAATTTTAGGTGTTTGCCGCTGTCTTAGAAAAATGATTGTGTGCAACGGTGCATAATTAGGTCTTAAAATTCTCGGGCCTGTCTTTACATAACTCAACTGCGTTTCGTTTTGTAACTTTAGCCCTTGAATTTTAAGAACCCTTATTATGTACCTGTTGTACAAAATACTATTTGTTATGTGCGCAAGACATGCACAAAATGATTTGTGAACTAACCCAGTGCAAAGCCTGACGTATTGCCTTCTGGGAGGCAGCAAATAAGGTAAAATTATTTTCCTTAACAGACTGACCGTGAAGCTACTCGCTACAAAAACGATGTATGTACCGTAGCGCTCATAAACTTGTATACGCTTTTATACCTTGTAACATTGGAACAAGGTGGAAATTTTGGTTACGTATTTATGAATGGTATCATAATGATTGTTTATAGTTTGCTGTGGTGTAGAGAACAGCTGTTTCTAACTATCATTTGATAGTTTCATAATGGCTATTGTATTGGTTCGGTGTAACACGCTGTTATAAAGTTTGGAATGTATAATGTATGTATTTTAGGTTTATACTTAAATTCACATTTTACATTGAACGGCTATATAGTAGATGATCGTTGATATATTAACCAGGGCCCCATTTAATAAACATTACAATTCGACAATTTTGTAAAAAAGTGACATATTTGTTAAATTTTACTTACAAGTGCTGTTTAATAAACCCTACAAATAAGTAAAAAAATACAAATAAATAACTTACAATTTTCACAGTTATAAACGTTGTTTAATAAACGTTTACATATGTTAAAAATGCCTGTATGTTTTGATGACAATATTGTGTTTACAAAATTGTAATGGTAAGGCAAAATTTACATAAAATGTAAGTTTTTGCCACAAGTGTTTAATAAACGAGGGTAGACTTCATTCTTTTTAATTTAGAATTTTAGTAGGTATCTCACGCAATACATTTCTTATGGAATCGGTTTACCTATTTTAAATCATGGACAATGATAAGAAAATGACAATTTTGTCTCTCATATACGACAATAATAGAATATTATTTAATGAAAAACTAACTCACGAAATGAAAATCAACAAGTGGAAAGAGATAGCTGAACAGTTAACATATTTGAGTGTTTGCATGCATTAAACGCAAAATGTATCCTTTTACGAAAAACTCTTCGTCTTCGTTCATTATCACTATGGTCACTATTGCTGTCACTACTCGTTTTTTATTCTTATTTAGATTGTCCGGCACACCTCATCAAGTTTTTACACATCATGAGAGTGCCTGTCAGAATTATACTACAATTTACAAAATATGTAAACTTGTGATTACTATTATGTGTTCAATAAAGTAGTTTTCCATACAAAATTGTAAAATTGTACCTGTGAAGTGAAAATGTTTATTGAACCAAATTATGTAAAATTGTAGACACAATTGTACAATTATGTAAGTTTTCCACCATGACAAATTTGTAAGTCACATTTTTTATTGAACAGGTACTTGTAGAATTGTAACCTGTCACCTACAATTTACAATTTGTAATATTTATTAAACAGGCCCCTGATGATAGTCAGAAGCATTAGAAATTGGTCACTCTGTATGTATACTTTCAGATCGTTTGTCGTACAAAATATCCATAAAATCGATTCAAGAATATTTTTAGACAACATTGAAAAAAAAAATGAAAAATCTTAGAATGCAGTTTTGTTTCTTTTTAAAAATAAAAGAATGTTTCCTTTGAGCAAAATTACCTAACTTTCCCTCTAGGGCCCATTCATTCTTTCCACACTGTATAGGTATATTTATACATTACGATATAAGGTCTCGGGCACTGGAGGGCTTGATCAGTTTTTAGTTTAATATATTATTAATTATGAAAAAAAAAATGACATAAATACAATATATAAATATGTATATCAATACAAAATAATCCTACACCGGAACAAGTGACGCAGCAGAAAACAGTTGTGTCGCCAACATTTATTAAAAAGATTTTTATTAAGTACTAGCTTTTGCCCGCGACTTCGTCTGTGTGGAATTAGTAATTTGGGTACCTTAATTTTTAAACAAATCTGCTTTTTAATCCATTATTTTTTCACCCCCAAATTGGTCCACACTATAGATTTCCACCCCATTGTTTACACCCTTAAGGGATGATTTCGGGGATAAAAGTTATTCTATATCCTTTACCACAGCTCAAACTATCCCCATACCAAGTTTCATCTAAATCGTTTCAGCGGTTATTGATTCCCCATACAAATTTCCACCCCCCTTTTCTCCCCCTTGAGGGGTAAGTTCTGATATAAAAAGTATCCTATGTCCTTCTCCGGGAGTCAAACTATCTGTATACCAAATTTCAACTAAATCGGTTCAGCGGTTTAAGCGTGAATAGGTAACACACAGACAGACAGACAGACAGACAGACAGACAGACTTTTGCATTTATAATATTAGTATGGATAATATGTTAGTTTGTAAGAGCTTTAAGTATGATATATATAAAAAAATATATTTGAAAAGCAACAAATAGTAAAAAAAACTACCCCTACACCGTTCCACCCTCAGTGTGAGCCGGGTAGCGAGCCGAGCCGCACGCTTATCGATCGCGACATACGTGTCAAGTGTGTGTTTACGCCGGCGAGTTTGACAAAACGATCAACCTGTAGATGTACGAGTCGATAGTCCATTATAGACTTAAAGCATACGCGGTAAGGTTGAAATTTGAATAGTTTTTATTAGGCTGATTGTTTAGTGATAGTTATACAGTTTTTTGTTGTTTAGTTTTTACATGTTAAGGGGCCCACTGACTATCAGCCCGCTGGACGATATCGGCCTGTTAGTTGTTCAGAACTGTCAATTTTTTTTTCTAACAGGCCGATATCGTCCGGCGGACTGATAGTTAGTGGGACCCTTAAGTCTTTCACTGTTGTTTATTATTTTAGAAGTGCTATTGGACTAGTTATAAAGTAGATATGTGTCTGCAAATCTGCATAGATGTGTTTACGTTATATATTTCTATTATCAGATTATTTCCATATCAGGTCTGTTTATAATTAAATACTAAACAGTGGGTACTCTTTCGATGTTATATTACATACCTATATTAGAAAAATAATGTCTTGAAACTGATATCATACTAAAACAATAGCAAACATAATTACGAGTATGTTCCTATATCGTTCGAAATGTTTGAGCTCATATTTTTTTTATTTTTCTTATTTATTCAACAGATTACACAGTATGTCAGTTAAAACCAATTCACTGTGGAATTTATATAAAGTGTACACAATTATATTACATTAAATAGGATTTTACATGTTTTCTAAAACATACAAACTTTGCATATACAAATTTACAAATTAAAGGAAAAATTTTAACATTCCCCGCTTCGGGCAAGACTCGAACTTGCGACTTTTTGAACACCGGTCCGATCGCTCTTAACTGACCTACTACCGAAGCTTACCAGAAGCGTGCAAATTTTTCTATTCGGTCCTTCCAGCGGTGAATTTGTCAACCGGGGTGAATAGGGATGGCTGGGGTGAATAGGGATGACTGGGGTGAATAGGGATGGCCGGGGTGAATAGGGATTAGGGACAGCACTTATAATGTGATTTACCTGACAATTTCTTAATAACTACCTAAACAAACTGACTCTTAATAACGACCTAATCATACAAAATCTACTATTATTTTCAATTGATTGATACAATTTGTATGGGTATTTTTTATGGAATTGTCAGGTATATCACATTTTAAGTGTTGTCCCTATTCACCCCAGCGATCCCTATTCACCTCGGTTGACGGTACTTCAGATGGAAATCATTGTAAAATACAGTAACATAATGTTGATTTGGGTAAGTTTGAATGAAAGGGTGACATGGTAAGCCACGAGATCTGCATTCGTCTGTAAAGCCTTTTAGACAGATGTACTCGTATAAGCCTTTCGGGTTGATTGCCAGATTCGGGTACACAAATGAATTATTTTCTGCGCAATGTAAGAATAACAGAAAAGCATTTTCGAAATGTTCTGGTTTCAGGGTTCTATATCTAAAGGGTCTGGTCGTCGGTATCGCGCGGGCCGTAGGCTTTTTTGCCTCCGACGTAGTGTAAAGAAAACCGTAACTATTTTGTACCAATGTACTTTCTATACAAGGAATCTCTATACATGTAATATTGGGTATGTAAGGCCACGGCAGTCAGTGTACATGTATATGAGGATATGAATATGTGGATAAATATCTTCGACACAGGAATGTTTGAAGGCATCCACCCTTAAAGGGGCCTTTTTAGATCAAGTTTACCTTTTAGAGCGCTTTTATTCCGAAACTTCACTTCTAAAATCTACCCTAATACCATCCTATAAGGTTCATTTTAAAATAAAGTAAGAAAATGGAGTTAGTGTTAGTACTTATGAGAAGGCGAGCAAGTTTGTTGGTATGTTACGTGCAAACGGGAAATAGGGTAAATGTGCTTTGAATAGGTGCGTTTTAAGCTTCGTTTTTGCGATCATTTTATGATATGACGGACTAAATAAATTAAGTTATTATAAGTTTTGACCGTCTACTTTCACCGTAGTGTTTGTTTATAAACTAAGGTGAAAAAGGAGTCCAGATTATCAAAAAATCGTGGTAGGTAAAAGAGTCAATAGCATATAGTTGCCAAAAAATACGTTGTCAATTTTTTTTTTTGAATATTTTGTCATTAAAAATCAAAACTACAATCATTCAACTGAAACAAAACGTATAACCTTCAATATATTCTCCTTAAGCGTAGATACAGAAACGCAAACGTTTGTAAAACATATCAACAATATGCCATTAAAGATAACTATGAAAACGGATTATATCGCGTATATTCAAACGTCAGGTATATTATAAATTCAATATACGCGATATGATCCGTTTTCATAGTTTTATTTCATGAGTAACTACCGCGGTAACAATACAATATTAAAATGCCACCAATAATTTTACGGTTTAGACTCACTTGTTACTCATGTTTAAATTCGATCAATATGCCACATTAAAAAAATATACTTTCTAATATATACATGAGTTGCTGTATGTTTTAAACGTAATATTTAAATTATTTTTCTCAAAAATGGACGGCAAAGTCGACGTTGCCGGTTAAAAAGTAGGTCGCGAAGTGCGTAGTTTATGGTCAGTCAAAAAATTAAAAAGTTAAAAACATTGCAGTCTCGATTTCGGGACTGCAATGTTGCATACAAATTCCATTATTTGTCGAGTTCCAAACTTTTTAAAAGTTGAAGTGGCCATATCAAATGAAGGCATAGGTCCATTAAACAGCCAAACAGATGATCAGTACTTATTATTATAATGTTGGTACCGCGACTATTTAGGTGTCTCAAATGGGTTGGCGTATTTTCAGCAGAAAAATACACTTCTATTTTTAATTAAAAAAATAAAAAGGCGGCAAAGCAAATCTTTTTACTTTTTTCTGTGAAAATATATACATAAGAACGTTGCTTCTGTAAAATATTTGTATTATATTTGTATTTATTGCGCCATTTTTGAGAAAAGTACTATATATGACTCGGCTGGAAGGCTACTTGCTGGCTTCGGATTCAATTAAACGGACTCCCAAGATCGTCCGTTTAAAACGAATCCTTAGCCAGCAAGTAGCTACTTCCGAGCCTCGACAATAATGTACTAATATAAATCTGAAAAATGTATGTTTCAAGCGCGACGAGTCGAGGCGCCTGTAATGAAATTTCAATACAAGATTTAATTCCCGCCTGCAAATTCCTATTTCCCGGAATTTGTAAATACATATATACAACTCTTCAGTATTTTTATCAATACTAAAAAAACATTTCACCAAAATAGTAGCAATAGTTTAAATATAAAATTACAGCATGATATCAAATGTCTATGTTTTCAGTCATTTATTTAGCTTTATTAAATCATTTTACGGTTTAGACTCACTTGTTTTAGTCACTCGCGCGACCTGTTTCGGAGAGCCTAGGTCTCCTTTCCTTCCAAGTGAGTGAGTAAACCGTAAAATGATTTAATATTAGTATGTCTCACAACAGTTTAAATTCGATTATTTAGTTTTGTTCAAAAACCACAAAATGTTTAATACTCTGAGTGGCGGCCGCGGTTATTAGGATTTAGGCAACGGTTCGGTTTGGATTCCGGTTTCAGTATTAAATAAACACGCCATTTGTGTTTGTCGATGCAAAAACTGACGTTTTAGAGTTATTGCATTTTAGTAGGAACCGGAGCGCGCAAATGGATTACAAAAACCGGCCAAGTGCGAGTCGGACTCACGCAAGAAGAGTCCGTACCATTACGCAAAAATCGGCAAAGAAAATATTTTATTCTGTTTTTAGTATTTGTTGTTATAGCGGCAACAGAAATACATCATCTGTGAAAATTTCAACTGCCTAGCTATCACGGTTCATGAGATACAGCCTGGTGACAGACAGATGGACAAACAGACAGACGGACAGACGGACAGACAGACAGACAGACAGACAGACAGACAGACAGACAGACAGACAAGACAGACGGACAGACGGACAGTGGATTCTTAGGGTTGGGTGTAGGGTAATAGGGTCCCGTTTTTACCCTTTGGGTACCGAAACCTGAAAAAGAGGTTTATAGTTTATTATGCCAAGTTATTGGTTAGAAGAAAAATCCTTTGTAATAAGCCAGATGACAAGTTTTTCCTATTGTATCAGTCGACCCGGTTTATTTTGCGGATCGACATGGAACCCATTCAAGCAATACATTGCATTAAAGCAATACGCAATTTACAAACACAATACAAAATATTTATTTATTAATAAAATATAACATTAACAATAACATTTATATTTTTCATTTTAATCATTCAAAGTTTATCTGATTTTTTTTTACATTTTATTTTTCCCATTTATTGTGATGATGAGGTGCTCATTTTCTATTTATTTAAATTATATTTTGTTATTAAATTCAACATGTGTCATCATCGCGTTTGTATAACTAACGCACCAATATCTTGCAGGTATCATATTGCGTTTGCACACACCTTCACTGCATAAAGGAATATTTACTGCCTGGTTATTAAAATATCAAATGCACTAACAATATTATGTATACGTCTCACTTATATGAAGATATAGACGTCGCTATTATGTTTCATGTTTCTGTACCTGTCATGTGTATACTAATTTGAACCTTAAACACTATTAATAAGGTACAAACTGCTACAAGTACTTAAGCAGATTCGATTTTATCGTACGGAGTTCATTGAATTAACGCCTCATACGTCTCGTAGGCTTACGTCTGGGGTCTACGACCTCTACGGCGTAGCACGTCTACGACTAATGAATTTCGTAGAGTTCAACTCTGTTTTTATGTGTTTGCTAACACTTTCGTAATAGGATTTGTTGTTCAATAATTGAATTTATGAAACACTTCATTGTTAGGTTTATTAGTGTTAGGGGTAATTAGGAGAATAATTAACCATTTGAGCTTATAATAGGTACATATTTACAAAACTAGTTCTGCTAACGAGTTGACACAGACAACCCGACTAACCATTAAAACTGCGGCCTCTTTCCCTGAAGTTTTTATTAGTAATAGCGTAATAGCCTCTAAATAAGTTTTCAATTTTAGTGTTTTCTCACAACTACGCAATACAACTACGTTAGGGTGCGTAAAATTTCTCGTACCTAGTATATTTAATATAATTTGACAACTGTTTGTTATATGTAACAACTTTAATCTGACCCTATTCATGCAAATAAATAATTTATGATTATAAAATTTTTAAACAAAAAAAATGGACGCCTATAAATGTGACGTTTTCAACCATAAGGTACCACATTGTCGCTTGTCGCTAAGGTTGATTTCAAATTAAAGCTATATGGAAATAGCGCCTTTATGACAATCGACAATAATTACCCTTTTGGTTGAGAATGGCACAAATATAAAAATAGTTTAGTACCGTCAACCGGGGTGAATAGGGACGGCCGGGGTGAATAGGGACAAAACTTATAATGTTATTTACCTGTCATTTACATTTCTTAAAAAATAGCCACAAAGTATGTCATATAAAACCTACTATTATTTTGAATCGAATGATATAATTTGTATCAATATATTTTAAGCTATTGTCAGGTAAATTACATTTTAAGTTTTGTCCCTATTCACCCCGGTTGATGGTACTATGAGAATAAAAATTAAAATAGTAAAAAAAAAACATTCACACATGTTACTTTGCTAATTAAATATTACTTAATTAGAAATTTCTTAATTGTCGTAACGCAATGGAATCAAATAGCTTAAGACTAATTCCAGCTCCTCAACTATGTACAATTTTTTGTGCAATTCATGACCAAAGGTTCGGTTTCGGCCGAAACTAGAGCAAAACTGAACATTTTGGGTTCATTTTCGGTAAAAAAATCCGGTTCTGAACGGACACTACCTATATAAAACTATCAGATCATTTGCAAGGCTCTCATCTTAACTATGTACAAGTTTTTTTGCAGTTCACGGCCGAAGTTTCGGTTTCGGTATAAAACCCATGTTGTGGCCGAAGGTTCGGTTTCGGCCGAAACTAGAGCAAAACTGAACTGTTCGGGTTCGGTTTCAGTAAAAAATCCGGGTCTGGACGGACACTAGGTAAGGTGCAGGGGGACAATTTCGCTTGAGACCAGTTGAAATTATCCCGCTTAAATCTATTGACTTTTTTTGCAAAAATAAACATAGCCACATAAATAAATTACGCCATGACTAACCACAGGAGCTCAGGTTAAGATGTGCAAGTTAACTGTAACGAGACTTATTACCTATAGTTGTAATTGTCCCTTGACGGGATAATTACAACTATTTTTGTCTTTTTATATTAAATGCTCATTTTAAAGTATACAGACTCAACATTTTTGGATGTGTGTCTAAAAGAATAAAACCAAGATAACTAATCCACAGTATGAAGGCAATTAACATTAAACGTACTGTAATTAGTAGGTGGTCAAAGTTGCACTTTATAGCTTACCAGTCGAAATTGCCCCGCTGCACCATTATATAAAACTTTTAGATCATTTGCAAGGCTCATTATAATTCATTTTCATAAAAGTAACAGTTTCTCTATGATTACAAACGTCCAACATCAAAGCTGCCTATTACTGAACAAATCGATACCGATGATACTTGTCAATTTTATCATTTGTCACTTGAATGTAACATAATTGTGGGAAAAGACACTGGTGTACATCCATTGACCGAGTTCGGTCTCCGTTTCAGCTTAGGTGAAAATGTTTTCATGCCTACCTAAAATGCATTTTTTGGCAAAAACCTTAGAGGATTTCCAAACGGAGTAGCCATTAACAGGCGTTCCCCTCTGTAAAAAATAAGCGGCCAATGGTCATACCCCGAAGAGTGTCAAGTACCGGCGGTTCCGCGGCCGGCTCCTTGACACTGCGGGGTTGCGAACTGTATCGCAGCCATAATTGTGTGTTTTTAGTTTTAGTTTTTTTATAATAATATGTACCTATATGATTGTATGTTAGTTTTAGTTTTAAAAATAGGAAAAATTGTTTTTGTTTCACGTAAGTACGATGGTAACCGATCAATTAACAGTTACTGAGTGTGCAGGGTTAGTCCTGCTCACGTCGCATCACCCTGTATCATAATAATAATATCATTTTGTTCTCATTCGCCCCTGCGTCTCGCTCAAGCGCGCGAATGATAACTATAACTGACGTAATTTAGACATCGTTTTGATGTCCGGTGCACGTTCAAATTAGCCTATTAATTATATATTGAAGTTCTGGGCCATAGTTGTATTACTGGATGGTGTTACGGTAAGAGATTGAATGAAAATTGTCAAAGGTTGACTGGAAGAGATCCCTTATAGGGATAAGTCCGCCTTTGTACATTGTGTATATTTTTGTTCTTTTATTGTGTTTGTAATCTGTCTTATGTACAATAAAGTGTTTACATACATACATAATATGACCCGTTCCCATACCTCTCTAATGTAGTTTCTGACAGTTTCATGCATCGCGAGCATGAAATTATGGAGCAATCAGGTTGACGGATTCTTATAAGGCTTCATTCTATTTTGAAACTGTAAATCTGTAGGTATTTAATACGTACTTGCTGATCGAAACACACAAATAACAAAAGCGACTCAATAGTTGCTTTTGTTATTTATGTGTTTTGCAATGCAATCATTGGTACCATTTGTCACGATTTGTTCACGCGTCTCACAATTTTTCTTCCCACGTTTTTCCTTTATGTTACACGTCACACCCCTGATAATTAATGGTACCACGTTAATTACACATTAAGATATCCCAAGTTACACGGAATAACAAAATACAGCTTACGTAAGCGGAAGTAGAGGTTACTAAAGATTTATATCGTAACTCGAGTACTTTGCCCACACAAATGTGCACAAGTATTCGCGGCATTGCATGTGGTGCTTATTAAATAGTTCTGAAACAACGAAAGATGTAAGATTGTTAAGTTTGTGTTTAATGTTTAATTATATTGGGATAGTGTTTTCCAAATCAAATTAAAACTTGTCAACAAAGTAACAACATTTAAAATAATATTGTCTTCGGTTGCCGCGATAGACTCATGGAATAAAACTATGAAACGGATTATATCGCGTATATCTTTACTTGGAAATCTTACACAGATTGACTAAGTCCCACGGTCCCAATGAGGCTTGTGTTATGGGTACTCGGACAACGATATACAGGGTGGCCAAAAATAAGTTCATTCCCGCTGACAGGGAGGTTTTGGGATTGTACTGAGCAACTTTAACTATGGGACCAACCCCGAATTCGCTTTAGCTGCTGTTGTACCGAAAGTATGTACCTATAATTACGAGCTATTTACATAATTGTTAAAGTTAGCCAAGGAAATGAAACAAGGGAAAATAAATTTTTCATCAGAATATTATGTTCCGTAACAGTCTAATTTAATAAAAATATTTATTTTACTATGTGAAAGTGTTCTGTGTGTTGTAAATAAAGGCTATTTTTTTTTTTTTTTACTTAAATTATAAACGCATAAATCGTATCAAACTAACAGGCAAGCTTTAATTTACTCGTAACTATCTTTTAAAAAAAACTTATAATTGAACGTTTTTTTTTAAACAACAAGACTGTTCTTGCGGCAAAAGGACGGAGGCCTTCGAACTTGCTTATCGAACGTTATATTTAACTTCGCACGTCAAAGGGACATACGGGTCACGTCATTCACGAAAAAGGGCACAAGTGATAGAAAAAACCGGCCAAGTGCGAGTCGGACTCGCCCACCGAAGGTTCCATACTTTTTAGTATTTGTTGTTATAGCGGCAACAGATATACATCATCTGTGAAAATGTCAACTGTCTAACTATCACGGTTCATGAGATACAGGCTGGTGACAGACAGATGGACGGACAGGCAGCGGAGTCTTAGTAAGAGTGTCCCGTTTTTACCCTTTGGGTGATCGATCGATCGATCAGTTCGATCTAAAATAACATAACGCATTTTTAAAATAAATTTTCATGTTAACAGCATGTAAATAGTAACACTGCTCCCAGCCCGCGCAGCATGGTTTCCCCTATCACTAAGTCCGTCACTTTCGCACTCACATACTTGTTAGAACGTGACAGGCATGGTGATAAGCGTACCGTGCTACGACTCCTGCACTTTAAAGGGGTCCACTGACTATCAGGCCGCCGGACGATATCGGCCTGTCAGTTGTTCGGAACTGTCAAATTTTTGTTCTAACTGACAGGCCTGTATCGTCCGGCGAACTGATAGTCAGTGGCCCCCTTAAGGCAGAATATACCCATGGCAGGTCAGCAAGGAGGTAAAATGGGACTTGAAAATTTCAACTCCATGAGTACGTTTCGAAATTTTATAATCTTGTTATGAAACTGCTATGATTATGATCACGTGATATTAATTCAACCAGAAACCTCACTGTCACCAGCGCACAGATCATACAAGTTTAAAAACCAAATAAATTAATATGTAAATTCGAATCGTCCTTCATTTCATGAAAGCACAATCCATTTTTTTCATGAAATACTCGTAGGCATCCACATTGTCTTTTGGCGGCTTCCGATGTCAGGGAGTAAAATGTTTTGTTTTTATCAGCCTATAGAATATGAGTATATATATCCCACTGCTGGGCCCAGGTATCATTTTATTCGTGAGAGGGCTTGGGTTAAAACATTTTTATTATTTGTACCAAAAATAAACCTATGTGCTCTTAAGCCAGCTGTGAATTACATCATAATAGGATCTTTACTAAAATTACATCCCAAAATGGGATTTGGCCTGATTTACGAGTAATGGGAAATAAGATACCACACTTTCCCCTCTCTGCGGTGAGAGGAATGTCTGAGGCTTTATTGGAGAGCCCCACGGTGTTCGCAAGGAATATCGATGAGGGTTGTTCGATATGGTTTAATGCCAGTTATAAGAACATTTTTTTTAAATTGTTTTTACCTATGTATATACATTACGGCGGTTACGACATATTCAACAAAAATTGTCATTTAAACTATTATGTAAAAGTAGTGATAAGTCAACGCCCATTTTAAGTAAAGTTGACGAAATAATAAAGTGACCCGATCTTGTTCATACTTGTTCGAGAGATCGGGTCACTTTATATTACGTATTTTTTAAAGTTGTTAGGTATATATATAGGAAAAAACTAAAATCTAAAGATTTATAAGCTCTTTTATTAACCTTCCTCCAATAAATAAATATAAATAAATAAATAAATTCGTTTATTGACAGGCAAGTGACACCCATAGAAATTTTACCTACAAATAATTCAACTAAATACAAAGAAAAAACAAAAGTTAATAAACATATAATAAAATAAAATTAAAATAATACGATATGTACGATATGTAATAAACATAATAATTAAAATTTAACTTTTGTGTAATGTTACCATGTAATAAAACTATGAAATTATATCGCGTATATTGAACTTATAATACATCCCGAAGTTTCAAACCCTTTACAGCGTTCGTGGTCAACGGGTGACTGAGGAAAAACTACAAAGTGCAAAAATATCCACATACTAAAAATACCGATACCAACCAATGTTACCAATTAATTAAATGTAATTTAATAATAGCCATTTTACCTTACCGAAAATTAAAAAAGTAAGTATTAAAACGTTTGTGCATGAGCAGCTACTATCAACTACTATAATTCTTCTTAAATATTTTTTATCCTAAATGTATGTTTCACCCAACAAGTAAAAAATTAAGTAGGGACAGTCAGCAAAACTATTAACTTAACAGCCCTGCACATATTTTTATATGCTTCTAAGTTAATAATTTAACAACCTTCATTCGTACTTCTCGTAATCCTCCATAAAAATAACCTTTCTATATAATTTGCCCTCTTATCTTCAGGATTTAAAGGCCCTAAAGATTTAACCCTCTAAGTTTTAAAGAATGTACAGTGAGGGTGATGGCCAGCGGCTCTTAATGGACAAAGTTTTTCTTCCACAAATCTTAGTCTCACGGGTCTTACTGTGGTTTTCTTGTGGTACAATTTAAAAGAATTTCGCCACTTGCCCGAAAACTGGTGTAGCTGGAGGCCTTACCCAAGTCTCAATTGTTTAAAGACAACGCCGACCGAAACTTTTATAATGTACAGAAATAATAGCGCGACCTTTCGTTTCTATCTTACGGCCTGGCCACAACATTGCGCGACTACCATAGGTCGGAGCGAGACACAGCGATAGGACCTTTCGTTCCCACCTATGGTTGTTGCCAGGCCGTTATATCAATACATTTTTACCCGTCGATGGCGTTGTTCGATAAACGAACATCTTGATGGCTATGGCCCGGAGCCCGATTTAGAGGGTACAACGTGTTGCCTCTCTGTTGCACTTGTAAATTCGTACGTAAGTGTGAGAGGGAAGCAAAACGTCGAACGACGTTCGCGGTGTAGATTAGACAACTTGTTACGGTTTTGATCTTATGATGACACGATCTTGAACATCGCTCACGGTGATTGGTGCATGCGAAATGAACTGAAAATCGTCAATTACAAAGACGATCGCGTATCAAAGCCAGTTCAAAGTAAAACGCAAGCCAGGCGCTAATTTCGTCGGTCATCCTCATAACGTCACCTAGCCCTCCTGCAGGTAATAAACTTAGTTATATGCTATTGTAAATAAATAATATCGTCCTACGGCTGAATCGCGGGAGAAAGACCGTCAGGCTGGTGTCTCGAAAGCCTTCAGAAGCCAGTTAGTTAGTTAGTGTTTCTGGGCATGTTCCGCAACTCGACAACTATTGTGCCTATTTTGCGTGAAACGAGGTAGCGCTCCTCTAACCACCCCAGCTCCTCCATGAAGCCTAGCAATGTATTTAGGTTCCTAACTGTCTCTTTTAGTGTGCACGGAGTCACTAGGTATTTGCTCCTGTTTACTTCTACCTATTTGCAGTCTTGGAGAATGTGTTTTGTTGTTTCCTCTTCTTCTATGCACGCTCTGCACAGGGGGCTGTCTGTTGTACCCATATTGTGTAGGTGTTTGTGGTTATGTCCTGTAATTAATCCTAGTATTTTGCGTAGTTGGTGTCTAGGTGTCAGAAGCCAGACTGGAGCATCTAGCACTTATCTATTTACATGCACCAAGCCCCTATTTCATTGCCTAAGTGGTTAAGGATGATGTTTAATGAAGCTCGTGAACATCAATTGCCGCTCTGTTGTTGTTGTTGCACAAAATACTGTTGTGAGTTCGCTTTGACTCCATCCTTAGACCATAAATAATCACCAAGACCAAGAAGTTGCAACAAAATCCAACGACTTTTCCTGGTGCCTTTCCAAAGTGCATTAAAGTTCACTTTGAAATGTTTTTGTGAACGCTGCTGGTATTATTTGTTTAAACCAAATGTTTGCGTTCTTGTTTCAAAAACCCGCGAAGTGGTCGCCATGGCCGAAATCTACCGGAAGGATCATAATCATTATCGTCATAAAACGTCATAAGTTTTGTAGTACTGTCAAGTATTAGTTTGCTGTAAGCCTTCTGTGGCTTACTGTCGGACATTACTAAAGTAATTGTGTATAACTGAAACGTCCGCAGAGGATAACGTCAGAATCTTACGGTTTTACGTAATGAAATTCACAGACGTAACAGAAATTCTCAGAACCGCCGGCTTATTCGAAATTCGAAAATTCTCGCTTTGTGTAAAGCAACAGTGCAGCGAAATACCATTTATCTGGATGTTGAATAGTTCCGGATTTAGTCTATTGGCCGTTGCCAAACGTATGGGAATAAACTTAGGTGGTGGACTTGTTGGGTGAAGTAAAGCGTTTTTATATGGACGGTAAAATGATATCTCAACTCAATCTCCTAATAAAAAGTCCAGCTATCTGTAGGTATATCTTTTTTTGGTAAATTACAAAAATACTTTTGTTTCTTAACAAAATATTCTTCCTTAACGAAATCGATAAACATGTTGCAAATATTATCGCAAAAATATTAGAACAATTACCGCTCCGCTTCCCACCTTCTCGCCCGCCCGCTGTCATGTCACAATATCCCCGTTGCGCACGCGCCGCAGCCGGTCTGTTCCGAAGATCTTTTTCAAACTAAATTCGTAGTAACGAGGTGTCAATTTATAAATATGAAAGCCTTTTTAATAAATTAGTTAAAAAAATTATCTCTATTTTCAATTGTTTATTTAATACAGTGCAAGCTTAAAGTACTACACCAATTCACTTACACCCTAGAACAATAGATATATAAATGTCAGGAAAATTACAAAAAAAAACATGCAAACAGATAAAATGTCAAGAAAGATACTTACAAATTCAGTCAAATAATTACAATGTTAAGTTTATAAAATATCTAAATATGATAGGACAATCTTACACATACCGACCTAGTCCGACAGTAAGCTCAAATAGTAAGCTAAATAGTATGTAAGTTTATTTTTCCGCTTCGCTTATCACCTTGCCACCCGCTCGCTGTCATGTCACAATGTCCCCGTTGCGCGCGCGTCGGTTTCTCCCAAAGATTTATTTTAAACGAAATTAATAGCACGGAAGTACTATTATTTCGAAAGCCTTCTTTGTTATTAAATAGTATATATCTTGTGTTTCAAGATTTTCTTTAAGATTTAGTATGAATATATTGAACATTAAAAAAACCGCTTAGCTTGTAAGCGACAGCCTTGGCCTTTCTTCTTCCTCGCGTTGTCTCGGCATTTTTGCCACGGCTCATGGGAGCCTGGGGTCCGCTTCGTCGACGGTGTTGCAACTTCCGCTCCGCTTATCACCTTGTCGCCCGCTTGCTGTCATGTCACAATGTCCCGGTTGTGCGTGCGCCGGTTTGTCTCGAAGATTTATTTCGGAGCGTGCGAATCGCGATCTTTGATGTCGGCAGTCGGGGCACTGGCCTGCCGTGTCACTGGGACTTTTAGGGGAATTGGACGATATTAAAATGTGTTCATAATTAGTCAATCATGACACGCAAAATAAATTGACATTTAACGTGTCACTAACTTAATTTTACGCATGACATATTTTACCTCCACCTCCACCGATGAACAGTTTCCAGAAGCCCAGATCAAGTAATAGTAATAGTATAGCATACCGACTACACAGGTTTCGTTGCTTTTGAAATCGTTGACTATTTTCAGAGGTGTTTTCCTTAAAAAATAAACTATGATAACTGTGTGACACCTTCAACAGTTTATACTCGTTATGTTGGTTGTCTGTTATGTAAATATACGTACTATATACCAGGGATGCGAAACTCCTAGCTTCGGGCAAAGTCGGCTCCGTTCGGCTCAGCATTGCTCCGAGGAATTATTAGGGTTGGCACATCATGACGTCCCTTTGCGTGCACGACCACAGATAAGATAATGACTTGAATTTCGACAACCCTAAATAGCTGAAAGGGATAGTGCCATATATTAGAAAGGGACAGCATGATTCGACCCTAACCCGCTGTCAAACTTCGGATTTGTAGGAAGTTTCCTTTCTGTACGGTAGTACTATTATTTATTCTGTGGCTATACCATTCCAGTATACCTACTATATATAAATGCATAAACACAGTTTAGTAAGACAGGAAATTAGTTCCATTTTTGACCACCGGCAGCTAAGTATGTGTGAGTACTCGGGCACCGGAAGTTGTTTGTCGTCGCATCCGACTTGGCAACACGTTTCCGGTCCGCCGGCTCTGGATTTCGTGGCTCCGGGAAATATTATTCTAGGCCCGCAGAAAACTGAGGCTAAAGAAAGTGCACTTTTACTTATAACAGCTGATTTTCGGTAGGAAAAAGTTGCTGTCATATGTGAAGTTTAATTTGTGTAAAGCGCATTCTTCCGAAAATGTCATAAAATTGAATATCGCAGTAGTCTCTCTTATTCACGCTTTTTCTAACACTCTTCGCTTCGCTCGTCGTCGCACCTATTTTTTGACTCGGGCAGAATATCGTGGAAACTAGTTTTAACTAGTGAAAACGCGCTTTACCTAATCAAAACTAGTTTTAACTGAAATTAATTTTGAATAATCAGTAAATACTTTTTTCACCATTTGAAAAAACTATTTTTGACAGAAAAATCCCAGTTAAAATAAAACTAGTTTTCTCTAAGGCGTTTCGAAAACCTAGTGAAAACGCGTTTTAAATAGGGAGACGCGATTTCATTTCTTACGGTTAGCTTATACATAATAGGTATTATAGCGTTTTTTGGATGTTACAGTGAACTAGTTTAAAAAGTTGACTTTATGAAGCATTTAAATTCGCGGCACATTTGCCCAGTTTCATACAGTTTAAACGGCTATGAGACGTTATATTTTTCACGTAACCAGCCTCTCGTAATGCTGGTACGTGTTTGATAATAAATGCTTTGTTGGCTATGCTCCATGCCATAAAATTGTTACTGTAGTAATTTAAATAGCATATGTAAAAAATATTATTTATTTATTTTAGGGTATGGCGTAACATTGTAGGCAATGTTAATAACTAAAAGTATAACTTATTATAAGTCGACATCTAGGCCACGCAGCCAACCGATCGCGTCAGGTGTCAGTCCTCCGGGCTACCTTGGAAACGCCTCTTTTTTTATACTACGTCGGTGGCAAACAAGCATACCGCCCGCCTGATATTAAGCAGTCTCCGTAGCCTATGTACGCCTGCAACTCCAGAGGAGCTACATGCGCGTTGCCGACCCTAACACTCCTCTCCCTCGTTGAGCTCTGGCAACCTTAATTACTCACTGGCAGGAACACAACACTATGAGTAGGGTCTAGTGTTATTTGGCTGCGGTTTTCTGTAAGGTGGAGGTACTTACCCAGTTGGGCTCTGCTCTAGATCTGGAATGACATCCGCTGTGCTGTGCCCTACCACACAAAGCGAGATGTCATTCACAGTGCCCATACCTCTCTTTTGGACGTAGTTTAAGGACATACCCGGGTGCCGGGTCTTTGGGCATCTATCAACAATGTGCTGCGTAGTTTGTTCTTTAAGGCCGCAGTCACACAATGGAATCTCGTTCCATCCCCATTTGTGTCGCACATAATTGCACCTGCAATTGCCTGTGCGGATTCTATTGAGGCGACACCAGTATTTCCTCTGAATCGAGAAGCCCTTCGGCTTTCGAGTAGGGTATTATAAGAGAAAAACCACACATACACGGCTTGAGTATTCAACGTTTAGGCCTCGATTTATTTACAATTAGATATTGTCATTATGTGTATCAAAGATAGATATAACTCCGTAATAGATGGATACAGTCTAAGGAAAAAACGTGCCTGAAAAGCACGAAAATTTGATTCTCGATCAGATGGCGCCACTAGCTTTGGCACTACTCTCGTATAGAGGGCGTTGACGGTTTCGTTTGTTATTTATAATTTTAACGCATATCCGTTAAAGAACATGGGTCAAAATCATATAAAAATAATTAATGCAAATAAAAAAATCATTTATCCATATTTAAATACATTTTAACGTATTTTTATAAATCTTCATTTTTAGTTTTAAAGTATGTCGATAGATGGCAGTGAATTTACAGTGGTTACAAAATTTACTATGACAGTACCGCTCTATCTTATTATATCCTCTTTGTGTGTATGTATATTGTCGTTATCATATCTCAGGCGATTAGTAAAGAAGTTGCGCGGTGATTTGTTACGAGAAAGTAGCTGAATTTTGGGGGTAAAACTAGTTTTTAGGGTTCCGTATCCAAAGGGTAAAAACGGGACCTATTACTAAGACTCCGCTGTCCGTCTGTCTGTCCGTCTGTCTGTCAACAGGCTGTATCTCACGAACCGTGATAGCTAGACAGTTGAAATATTCACAGATGATGTATATCTGTTGCCGCTATAACAACAAATACTAAAAAGTACGGAACTTTTGCATGCGTACAAAAACCAAAACTAGCTTAACTGAAGCACCGAGCAATTGGTACTGCATAGATACGGGTGATACTCTTGATGAATTTGTAGATAATATTCCAGAAAATGTTACTCTGACAAATGTTCGTGGAAGAGGCTATTTGGCAGAATGGAATCAGGCCATTATTCAAAAAATAGAACGTGGATTATTTAATAATATCACATTTTTAAGTGTAAGGGATCTTCTTTTGAAAGACGACTTTTTTGGGCATATTTTTTTACAATGTAAAAAGTTACACACTCTTGACGTGTTCATTTAAAATCCTGACACTCTGTGCCTCGGTACACTATCTTTATTTACCAACCTGCATGAGACAAAGCTTAAGAATATAAAGATTAATTTAAGAGCCATAGATTACATCAATATCTTCAATTCATTGTCGAAATATCCTAGTTTGGAAAATATTCACATATGCGACTAACGTGACCAAATAGAACACGAAGCACAAGCAATAAGTGACAAAAGTATCTTTATGCTTATGGAAAAGTGTTACAATTTATACAGTTTATTCATTGAAGCAAAAAGGGATACAGATGAATTGAAACAACTTAAATACAGTTTAGATATTGCGGCAAAGAATTCGGAAAAAGACCATTTAAGCATCCAGGTGTGCTTTTATGACTGCGATATTAACCCATTTGCAGATGTATTCAACCCAAGTCCACTAAATATCACGCAGTGATTTCTTTTGTATATTAATCGATATATTTTTCGGAGTGTTCTTGTTTAAGTTGCTGTAATACTTGTACACACATCACGCACACACACACACACACACACATCATAAAAGTGAAGAGCATAGATGGACTCATTCGCATGACTGAACAGAGAGACATATAGACATATGGTCGCCGACCTCCTGGACGGAGATGGCACGTGAAGAAGAAGAATACCTACTTATACAACAGTTAAATATGTTTAAATAAATATTTGTTTAATATAAAATGGTCATCGGTCTTTTGTCCAGTGTGTCCAATTTCTTCTAGTTCTTACCCTTAAAACGAATAATAAACCCTATGAAGTCAGTCAGCACCGCCGCCGACCAGGTCAGGTCGCCGACCTCCTTGACGGAGATGGCACGTGAAGAAGAAGAATACCTACTTATACAACAGTTAAATATGTTTAAATAAATATTTGTTTAATATAAAATGGTCATCGGTCTTTTGTCCAGTGTGTCCAATTTCTTCTAGTTCTTACCCTTAAAACGAATAATAATCCCTATGAAGTCAGTCAGCACCGCCGCCGACCAGGTCAGGTCGCCGACCTCCTTGACGGAGATGGCACGTGAAGAAGAAGAATACCTACTTATACAACAGTTAAATATGTTTAAATAAATATTTGTTTAATATAAAATGGTCATCGGTCTTTTGTCCAGTGTGTCCAATTTCTTCTAGTTCTTACCCTTAAAACGAATAATAAACCCTATGAAGTCAGTCAGCACCTACAACGTTCAGAACGTTCTTGTTATATACGACTATTTAATGTATGCAACGAGCAAATAATATTTGAAGTATGTTTTAATACACAAATAATAATACTAACGGACGCCTCTTTCCGATGTCGTTTATTAGAATAAGGCTCCAATGTTCATAATTATTGAGTCATATTGTCAGATTATCATTAGTCATAATAATTCTGAAACTGTTAACTTTTCAGGATTCTCGGAAGGTTTATCCTATAGATAGGTTAGGTTAGGTTTGTTTTATGACAATCCTAAAAAGATACGCATTTCTGAGAGAAACCAAATTATGACTAACGAAAAAGCGGACAAACAATACATTATGACTTAAAACTTTATGGGAAACAATAGAGACCCGTTCTAGATGTGTAAAACATCTTCCGCACATTTAATTTTCCACACACTTTCCTGAAAACCTAAACTTTATAAGTCAAGCCTTTCAGCGTTCAAGACTCATTAATTATATGGGATATAAAACAAACATTACGGGCTCGCTAAGCGCCTTCAAAGTCAAAGGATTCTTTCAGCGGGCCCTAAAAAATAAATTACACTGCATTCAAACAAGACGCCGCTTTTTTCCATAACTATGTAGACACATCGGAATTTGATTTAGGTAATCCCGACTTTAATTTTAAGGATATAGGGGAGGTTGTTGCTTGGACGCCTAAGTTTTGAATAGTCTAGTCTACAGGTCATTCCAATGACAGACCGCAAGCCAGAGTGAACCAGTCTACAAGAGATCTTTTTTATCCCGTATATTCCTTACAGATCTCGAAGTGAATTTATGCTGGTTACCTTTAGTCGAACGCTTGACCAGCGATGTGAATATGTCCAGACTTCCATAATACGTGGAGGAATATAATCAAGTTAATGAGGTTTCGGCCTCAAATCTCGCCTGACGCCTTGTCAACAAAGGCGTTGCTAGACATTTGGAGGGATTTGGGTTTAAATAGAGATTATTTTTGTAAAGGCGTGTTTATAGAGGCTGTGTAAAGTGTGGGGTGTGGGGTGGATTTTTGGCTTTTCTGTGAATGTAGATTTATATTTTTGTGTGTGATTACGTATTTACGTTTGTTTACGTATTGATTTGCAATCCTAGCGGCTTAACGCTTTATGAATCGTAAGACTTATCTTAAAATCTAAAGAGAAATATCAGCACATAAAAGGATGAAATGTGACGTTTCCAACCAAAAGGTACCACATTGTCGCTTGTCGATAAAGTTGATTTCAAATTGAAGCTATATGGAAATAGTGCCTTATTGACAACCGATAATGAGCACCCTTTTGGATGAAAATGGCACAAATGATGACGATGTAAAATGAAAGCATTAATTCATTACCTAAGTTTCAATTGAAAATTAAATAAAATGACTTTTTTGACAGTTCTTGCAGTAATGAAGTCGATTTTGCCCAGTTACTGCCCAGATTTTTGACATTTACGGCCTAATCTTCCTTCACTACTTTCGCGCGGCGGGTCATATCTTTTGTTCCCTTTCTATTTTACGGCTTTAAGCTCTCTTAAATAGGACAAAAGCTAAAACAATCCAGCTCCAATATTTTCCTGTCTAAGTAAATATACTTTCTCCAACCAATACCTGTCCTGAGTGTCCTGTCAGTAAGCCATTTATACCTAGGTCGTACAAATTGGTCTAGAAAATCTGCAGGAAGTCTCCAAAGCCTGTTACTGTGAGAGACGTTTACAGAATTCTACTTAGCTTCCAATTCGCTCCTTTGACAGTATGTAATTGGATTTCAGATCGAGAAACTGGCAGGTTTTGTTTTGTGTCGACAATTATAGCTTATTTTCTGGAGATCTGGCCCCTGTTTTACCACTGTTTATAAAAATTGTTACCTGACAATGACAATGTCGCCGTACATTGCTAGTCTAACAAGTAAATGTGTACAAGTTTGGAAACAAATCAAATTATTTTATTAAATATTTTGATTTGCGTTTTTTAAGTGGTCACACTACTATATATAAATTAAAAACTGTAATAGATGTCATATATTAAAGAAAAAGTGACGAAGCCCTCCAGTGGTGAAAGCCGGATTCGAACCGGCGTCTTTAGCTATCACGGCTAACGCCATGAACCCCTAGGCCACCTCGCCACGGCGGTACCCGTCCTAATTTCTCGACTATATGCCATCTTAGTAACCGGGACGGGTACCGCCGTGGCGAGGTGGCCTAGGGGTTCATGGTGTTAAAACGTGTGATGCCGGACAACTAGTGGTGGTGCTATACAGCTCAACATGAACAAAAAATTACAATAAATTTTGTCCTAACGCGCTCACATTTCATAATTCGTACCTGTGAGTTAGTGTGTTTACTCCGCTTGAACATTAACCCTTCTTCATCGTTAGACGGAAATAAACAAGGCGCTGGAAATAATCATAAACATAACAATGTGTGGGGTAGACGTAAACCAGCGTTGTCCATTTGAGCCTCGGCCCTGATGGCAGGATCTAGCATACTGGCATAAATAATGTTTTTACAGTACCTTCAACTTCACGTCATAATTATGAAATATAACATCAAAACAATATTTGACAATAATGCCGAAAACGAAGGTATTTTCTCGCCTCCCCTGCCGCCGCCGTCGCCCGCGTCGAGAGCTGCAGCCCGCAGTCTTACAAAGTTGAGAAATACTGGAATTTCGACTTAAATATAAGAGTCTAAAATACTGAGTCGAGTCTTAAGAGCGTTTCTTTTTTTTGCCATTTTTTTATGTGACCTTTTTTGCCACTTTTGTGTTATTTCTAGTCAGGATCACGAGCCCTTTTCATCCTTATAGGACAAAAAAAGTGTCCCAAAATTTCCATACATTTTTCAAATTTTCCTGTTTGTTACCGCCATACAAAGTATATATGGGGAAATGGTAACACAATAGGAAAAAAAACCTTGGGATATTTTTTTATTCCATTAGAATCGAAAGAGCTAGTGATTCTGAGTAGAAAAAATAAAATGGTTACATAAAAATTTCAAAAAAAAGAAACGCTCTTAAAACAGAGGACTCGAGTCTTCAACCAACACTAGCCGTATCAGCGATTCCACGCTGATCAAAATACTGCTTACAAGAGTTATATTGTGCGTGGTCTTCAGAAATTCACACACGTACGGCATAAATCTAACAAAGCCATCTGCGATGGCTGCTGAGATGCGGAAGGGTTGGCGGTTATTGCTCTAGAAGATTTGAAATCGATTAACGGTTTTGAGTGATTCGGCGACGTCAATATTCTAAACTGTTTTTTAGGGTTCCGTACCCAAAGGGTAAAAACGGGACCCTATTACTAAGACTCACCAGGCTGTATCTCATGAACCGTGATAGCTAGACAGTTGAAATTTTCACAGATGATGTATTTCTGTTGCCGCTATAACAACAAATACTAAAAAAATACGGAACCCTCGGTGCGCGAGTCCGACTCGCACTTGGCCGGTTTTTTTTTATTCACGTCGTTGATAAGCTACATCCTGCCTGATGATAAGCGGTTACCGAAGATTATGCACTAATAACATTTCAACGATTAAGTGTTTGATAAATGATTGAAAGTTGTCTAAATTACTGTTCCATCTGTTCTGCCACCGTGGGACTAGACGCGGACTTGCGTTTCACCCTTACGTTGTTACTCTGCCACCGATTTGCACTAAACGCTATGCATCCAGATTCAATTCCCGCAAGTCTATTCCTAGCCCACTATAACTTGGAACTTTTTAAATCGAGATTGGATAGACATCTTTTAGGTAAGCATGCCCCATCCTAGACTGCATCGGCGCCTATTAGGTACTATCAGGTGAAATTCTGGTCAAATGCCTACCTTTTTCCAAGAAAAAATTAAGATGTAAGATAAACTATGACAGTGATCACGCCGACGCTAACGTTGGCACGAGAAGCTGAGACGGTAAGCCATGCAAGATAAAATTATTTGTCCAAAATTCAACCAATCGCTCATCGGTTTGATTATTAATAACAGTACATCCTCATATTCTTACAAGGTCATCGCAACTAAAGCCTTCGTCGACATTTCACCGACGATCTTTTCCATTTCTATTATTCAGTGTTCAAATGGACGCAACAAACATAATAGTATACTGAGTGGATAGCTCTTTTGAATACTTGCGGAAACTTGAAGATACATTCGGACTCCTTTCATACATATCTTTTGTGAGTGTTTGGCGGCTGTGAGGCGGATATACGTTATATATCAACACAGATCTACAATACACTAGATTTTTTGTCAAATATCATAAGTTCGACCAAAATCATAGTGGTGTCAAGTGTCATTGGTAGTATTGAATCTTATACATTAAAACGAGCAATTATTATATGTTTATATACTAGCGATCCGCCCCGGCTTCGCACGGGTGCAATGCTGATGTAATATTATACATATAAACCTTCCTATTGAATCACTTTATCGACTAAAAAAACCGCATCAAAATCCGTTCCGTAGTTTTAAAGATCTAAGCATACATAGGGAAAGACAGACAGCAGGAAGCGACTTTGTTTTATACCATGTAGTGATTACGGGGACATCAGAAACAGCATTAACGATTTCGATGAAATTTGCTATATGGGGGTTTTTGGGGGCGAAAAATCGATCTAGCTTGGTCTAATCTCTGGGAAAACGCGCATTTTTGAGTTTCTATATGTTTTCCGAGCAAAGCTCGGTCTCCCAGATATTTGAGACATAATATTACGACCGGTCTGGCCTAGTTGGTTGTGGCCCTGGAAGCATGGTCGTGGGTTCAAATGCCGGTAAGGGCATTTATTTGTGTAATGAGCACAGATATTTGTTCATGGGTCAGGCCTAATTTATTTGCTCTTCTAACAATGTATTCTAAAACACCCACCGCATCTGAATACAGCTTTTTCTATTTTCCTGTCCGCTATCTTTACGTTTTGGTACAGTCAAAGGGCATAAATATATATATATATATTCCCAAAGTTTCAAAAATATGTGTACGCTCTTACACTTTAGGCAATAAAGTCGTGTTCACATATGTTTGAGCCATTTGTCTGGATCGATATTTTTGCCTTCGACTGTACCTAATTCGTGTTTCCGCTAGCGGCCTCTATGAAGCTTAAAAAGGAGGTCATGTTTTTTCATATTTAGCATTTTCTTCTTCCTCGCGTTTTCCCGGCATTTTGCCACGGCTCATGGGAGCCTGTGGTCCGCTTGACAACTAATCCTGAGAATTTACGTTAGGCACTAGTTTTTACGAAAGCGACTGCCATCTGACCTTCCAACCCGGAGGGGAAACTAGGCCTTATTGGGATTAGTCCGGTTTCCTCACGATGTTTTCCGATACCGAAAAGCTGGTAAATATCAAATGTCATTTTTCATATTTAGCATTATCATGAAAGTATTAGCGTCAGTAAGACAGCTAACGGACGTGTCTAGATTAAAATTATTTTGAAATAGAAGCAATTTAAATAATACTTACATTCTACTAGGTACTGCACTCCATGAGCTTTTTTCTCGTAAACTGCAGATATAAGAGGAAATTTATTACCTTAAGGCGTTCGGTGAAATATATTTCGGAATATATATAAATACTTTGATATTTCTCTCAGTTGTATAGTAAATTTGAATAATTTAAACTACTCTAAATTGTAAAAGTAACACATAAAGCAATAAAGGCGCTTGGAATAAAGATAGCAATAGGCGGGTCAATGTACGAAAATCTATCTGGAAAGCGTCTCTTGTTTAACAATACTTGTACTAATTCTTTTTAGAAGAAAGATTTTACTCCCTGTATGCCTGCGTGTAAGAGCAAACTGCGTGTAAGGGGAGACCGAGGTGAGTTGTGACAGAGGAGAGTTGTGACATTGTCGATTTTTCGGAATCTGGCAACTTATTATCGAGCTTGCAATAGCGCGCGTTTGTTAGTTGCAAGTTACTAGCTAACAAACGCGCACTGTTGCGAGCTCGCTAACAGTTAAGAGGTGTAGCATCTCATACCTGGGTCCTAACTCCCAGTCCTTACTCCCACGGGCTGATCCTCTGGATTCTCCAATCGGTTATACTTCCTTAACGCTTTAGCCTTCTCTTCCTGTCTGATTCTCGTCTTCCAAATTACTCCCTGAAACTTTTGATTTAAAATGTTTACTTTCTGGCTACCATTTCTAAATTCTCCCTAAACTCCTTCTACCCTATTACGGCCCTGACCCGTCCGGTTACTTACCTTGCTGTTTTTCTAAT